>NC_045434.1:189445891-189502340 GCF_002776525.5 Piliocolobus tephrosceles | reverse complement strand
AAAAAAAAAAAAAAAAAAAAAAAATTCTCTTCTTCCTGTTATTGGTAGTTCTGAACGTTAGATATTTTTTTTCCATGGGGTCAAAAGGTACCTAAGTATATGATTGCGAGTGGAAAAATAGGGGACAGAAATCAGGTATTGGCAGTTTTTCCATTTTCATTTGTGTGTGAATTTTTAATATAAATGCAGAGGCGTAAAGCATTAATGCAAGTTAAAATGTTTCAGTGAACAAGTTTCAGCGGTTCAACTTTATAATAATTATAAATAAACCTGTTAAATTTTTCTGGAAAAAAAAAAAAGAACAAAGCTAAAGAATATTTATAGGAATACAAAAATTATCCAGGGCCCCCCAAAAGGTAAATTTTACAATGTCTAGTATCCATTAAAAAATTACCAGGCAAGTGAAAGAGCAGAAAAATACTATGTATAAAGAAGAGAAAAGTCAGCCAAGTGTGGTGGTTCATGCTTATAAATCCTAGCACTTTGGGAGACCAGGGTGTTTGAGCCCAGTAGTTCAAGACCAGCCTGGGCAACATAGCAAGGTGCTATCTCTTTTAAATTTAAAAAATAAAAATAATAAAGAAGAGAAAAGTCAAGGCCGGGCCTGGTGGCTCATGCCTGTAATCCCAGCACTTTTTAAGGCCAAGGTGGGCAGATTGTTTGAGCTCAGGAGTTTGAGACCAGCCTGGACAACATGGCAAAACCCCATCTCTACAAAAAATACAAAAATTAGCTGGGTATGGTGGTACACGCCTCTAGTTTCAGCTACTTAGGAGGCTGAGGTGGGAGGATCACTTGAGCCTGGGAGGTTGAGGCTGATGTGAGCCATGATCATGCCACTATACTCCAACCTGGGCAACAGAGCAGGATCCTGTATCAAAAATTTAAAAACAGAAAAGTCAATCAGTCAATCAATCAAAACTGACCCAGAAGTGACATATGATAGAATTAGGAGGCAAGGACTTTAAAACACCAATTGTAACTGAATTCCATATGTTCAAAAAGCCAGGAGAAAGATTAAACATGTTCAACAGAATAAAAATACCCAAATCAAACATCCAAACATGAAAATCACAATGTTTGAAGTGAAAAATATACTGGATGAGATTAATGGCAATTTTGACACTGCAGAAGAACAGATTTGCAAACTTGAAGATATAGCAGTAGAAGCTATCCAAAATAAAACACAGAAAGGGAAAAGACAGAAACAAATAAAAAGAGCACCAGTGAGTCATGGGATAACTTAAAGCCATCTAATGTTTGGAGTCCCTTAAGGAGTGAAGAAAGGGAAGAAAAGAAAAAAATTGAAGAAACCTCTGAAAAATTTCCAAATTTGATGAAAACGATAAACTCACATAACCACAAAACTCAACAAACCCAAACACAGGAAACATAAAGAAAAAATACACCAAGGCACATCACCATCAAATTGCTCAGAACAAGTGATAATGAGAAAAATCTTAAAAACTGCCAAAGGAAGAAGAAACATTACACAGGGGAACAAAGAACGACAGTAGATTTTTTATAAACAATGCAAGCTAAGAGATAGTGGAACAACATCTTTAAAGTACTGAAAGAAAAAATCTATCAAGCTAGAATTCTATACCCATTGAAAGTATATTTCAAAAATGAAGGTGAAATAAATACTTTCTTCGAAATACAAAAATTGAAAGAATTTATCACCAGCAGACCTGTACTTACAAGAAATGTTGAAGTTATTCAAGCAGAAAGAAAATGATACAAGATGGAAATCTGGATCTACGTAAAGAAATGAAAAGTACTGGAAATGGCAATTATGTGGGTGAAAAATAATGCCTTTTTAAAATTATTTAAATCCCCTTAAAGATAATCAACAATTTAGAGCAAAAGCAGTAACAATGCACTGTTACTGTGGGGTTATCATATAAGTAAAAGTAAAATATCTAGGCCAGGCATGGTGGCTCACGCCTGTAACCCCAGCACTTTGGGAGGCTGAGGTGGGCAGATCACCTGAGGCTGGGAGTTTGAGACCCTCCCAGCCAACATGGTGAAACGCCATCTCTACTAAAAATACAAAAATTAGCCAGGTGTGATAGCAGGTGCCTGTAGTCCCAGCTACTTGGGAGGCTGAGGCAGGAGAATTGCTTGAACCCAGAAGGCGGACATTGCGGTGAGATAAGACAGCGCCACTGTACTCCAGCCTGGGCGACAGAGCAAAACTCCATCTCAAAAACAAACAAACAAACAAACAAAAAACAACAGTAAAATATCTGACAATAATAGCACAAAGTCCAGGAGGGGCTAAGTGGAAGTGTACTGTTATAAGGATCATGTTCTCTACGTGAGGTGGTGTACTATCACTTGAAGGTAGGCTATTGTCTTAGTCCATTCCTGCTGCTGTGACAAAATATCTTGGACAAGAAGCTAAGGTGGAAGGATCAGTTGAGCCCAGGAGTTAGAGGTTACATTACAGTGAACTATGATTGTGCCACTTCCCTCCAGACCAGGTGACAGAGTGAAACCCTCTCTCTTAAAAAAGAAAGGGAAGAAAAGAAAATACTCAATCCAAGAAAGGCAGAAAAAGAGAAAAAAATGGAAGAAAAAAAAAAACAAAACAAGTGGGACAAGTAGCAATCACATAGCCATGTTTCAAACTCAACCATATCAAGAATTACATTAATGTAAAAGATTTAAATATACTCCAATTAAAAAGTATAGAATTTCAGACTGAATGAAGAAGCAAGGCACAGCTACATGCTACTTATAAGAAATCCACTTTAAACATAAAATGCAAACAGGTTAAAAGTAAAAGGATGGAAAAATATATATCACACCATAGCCAATCAAAATAAAGTAGATTTCAGAGTAAAGGTTATTATTAGAGATAAAGTGAGTTATTTCACAATGAAAAGGTGGTCAATTAATCAGGAGAACATAGAAATCCTAAACAACTAGTAAGGGAGCTTTGAAATACATTGTTATGGGCTAAATTGTGTACCCTTTCCAAAATCATATTAAAAAGTCCTAACCTCCAATGTGACTATATTTGGAGATAGGATATTTAAAGAGATAATTAGGTTAAAGTAGCGTGGGCCCTAATCTACTATGACTGGTGTCTTTATAAGAAGAGAGAATTTGGACACAGACAAGGTACAGAGGGACTATCATGTGAAGACACAGGGAGAAAACAGCCATCTACGAGACAAGGAAAGAGGCCTCTGAAGACATCAACCCTGCTGAAACCTTGATTTTGGATTTCTGGCCTCCATATCTGTGAGGAAATAATTTTTTTTTGTTGTTTAAGCCACATTGTCTATAGTACTGTATTATGGCAGCTCTAGCAAACTAATACATGCATGAAGTGAAAACTGATAGAACGAACTGTAAGGAAAAAGAGACAAATCCGCAATGATAGTAGGAGATTCCAACACCCTTCTAATAGAAGTTGATAGAAAGAGTAGGCATAAATCAGTAAAGATATAGGAGTGGAACAACACTATCAGCCAACTTGATGTAATAGACATTTATAGAACACGTCATCCAACATCAGCAGAGTACACATTAATTTCAACTAACACGGAACATTTACTAAGACAGACAGTATTCTGGGGCATGAAACAAAGATTGATAAATTTAAATGGATGCAAGTCATATAAAGTATATTTCCTGACAATAATGAAATAAAATTAAAAGTCAATAATGGAAAGATCTCTGGAAAATTTGCAAATATTTAGAAACTAAATAACATAATTCTAAACAATCCATGGGCTAAAGAAGAAATCAAAAGACAGATTAAAATATTTTGAATGGAATTAAAATGGCAATACACATATTAAATTTTGTAGGATGCTGCTACATAATACATAGAAGGAAAGTTATGCACTAAATGCTCTATATTAATCAAGGGCCTTAGCTTTCACCTTAAGAAACAACAAAAAGAGAAAATTAAATGTAAAGTAAGCAGAAGAAATAAATAATAAAGACGAAAGCAAAATTCAATGAAATAGAAAACAAAAGTGACACAGAAAATCAATGACAACAAAAGCTGGTTCATAGAGCAGACCAATAAAATTGACGAATCTCTATCCAGACTGATTTGGGAAAAAAGAGAAAGAAAATAAAAATTATTTCAATACCAAGAATGAAAGGGTGACATCACTACAGATTCTAAATATATCAAAAGGATAATAAGGGACTACTATCAGCTCCTTTGTGCCAATAAGTTGGATAACTTAGATGAAATGGACAAATTCCTCAAAGATAAAAACTACCAAAATTCACTCAAGAAGAAATAAATAACCTGAAGAGTCATCAAATATCACATAAATTTAATTTGTATTTAAAAGTCTTTCCACTAATAAAACTCCAGGTCCAGACAGCTTCACTGAGGAATTCTTCCAAACATACAAGAAGGAAATAATACACATTCTAAATAAAATCTTCCATAAAATTGAAGAGGAGGGAATATTTTCCAATTCATTCTATAAGACCAGCAGATTGAATTTAACAATATATAAAGAAGACACTGTATCAGGCGGGGCATGGTGGCTCACGCCTGTAATCCCAGCAAACTTTAGGAGGCTAGGGCAGGCAGATCACAAGGTCAGGAGATTGAGACCATCCTGGCTAACACAGTGAAACCCCATCTCTTCTAAAAATACACACAAAAAATTAGCCAGGCGTGGTGGCAGGCACCTGTAGTCCCAGGTACTCAGGAGGCTGAGGCAGGAGGATGGCGTGAACCCGGGAGGTGGAGCTTGCAGTGAACCAAGATTGCGCCACTGCACTCCAGCCTGGGTGATAGAGCGAGACTCCATCTTAAAAAAAAAAAAAAAAAGACACTATATCATGACCAAAAGGATACAATACCTCAGGAATATAAGATTGGTTTAGGCTTCCCAAATCAATCACTATAATTCATCACGTTAAGAGACTGAGAAAGAAAAGCTATATAATCATCTTAATTGATGCAGAAAAAACCATTTTATTAAAGCCAACACTCAATCTTGATTAAAACACTCAATGTGCTAGGAACAATAGTGGAGTTCCTCAGCCCAATGAAGATCACTTTTTTATTTAAAAATTTTTATTGTATATATTTAAGGTATATAATATGATGTTTGATATACATACATTTGGTGAAATTGTTACTGTAGTCAAGCAAATTAACATATCCATCATCTCAAATAGTTACTCCTTCCCTTTTGTCGGAATATCACCTAAAATCCATTATTTTAACAAAAATCGCAAATATAATACAACATTATCGGTGATAGTCCTCGTGTGTTACTTTAGGTCTCCAGATTTGTTCATCCTACATAGCTACAACACTGTATCCTTGGATCTACACCTCTCCATTTACTCCTTCCTGTCTACCATTTTATTCTTCATCTTTCTGACTTTTCTTTTTTTATGATTCCAGATATAAGTGAGATCATGCAATATTTTCCTTTCTGTGTTTGGCTTATTTCATTTAGCATAATGTCTTCCAAGTTCATCCATGTTGTGGTAAATTGCAGGATCTCCTTTTTTAAGGCTGAATAATATTCCATTATGTATGTGCACCATGGTTTCTTTACCCATTTATCCATCGGTGGGTATTTCAGTTTGTTTTCATATCATGGCTATTGTGAAAAATGCTGCAATGAACATAAGAGTACAGACATTTCTACGAGATGACGATTTTATTTCATTTGGGTATATACCCACAAGAAGGATTGCTGGGTAATATAGTTCTTCTGTTTTTAATTTCTTTGGAAACCTCCATGCTGTTTTCCGCAATGGCTGTACCGATCTACATTCCCACCGACGGTGTACAAGGTTTCCCTTTTCTCCACACTCTCAACATGTGTTATCTCTCGTCTTTTTGATAATAACCATGTTAACAGGTGTGAGGTGGTATCTCATTGTGGTTTTGATTTGCATTTCCCTGATAATTAGTGATGTTGAACACCTTTTCATACACGTGTTGACGATTTTAATGTCTTCTTTCAAGAAATGTCTTTTCAGTCCCTTGTGCATTTTTAAATTGGGTTATTTGTTTTCTTGCTATTGAATTGTTTGAGTTTCTTATGTATTTGGGATATCAGATGTATGGTTTGCAAATATTTTCTCCCATTTTTTATGCTGCCTTTTCCTTTTATGGACTGTTTCCTTTGCTGGGAAGAAGCTCTTTGGTTTGATGTAGTCTGGTTTATTTATTTTTGCTTTTATAGCCTAAGCTTTTTGTGTGATAGCCACAAAATTATTACCAAGGCCAATGTCAAGGAGCTTTTCCTCTGTGTTTTGTTTTAGAAATTATGTTATGGTTTTGGTTCTTATATTTAGGTCCTTTGTCCATTTTGAGTTGATTTTTTTCTGCATAATGTGAGAGTCCAGTTTCCACATTTTTTGGCATGTGTAAATCTAGTTTTTTCAGCACCATCTATTGAAGAGGCTATCTTTTCCCCATTATGTCTTCTTGGTACCCTTGTCAAAAATTAGTTGACCATGTATGACCGAGTTTATTTCTGGGCTCTCTATTCTGTTCCATTTGTCTATGTGTCTGTTTTTAATGTTAGTACTATACTGTTTAGATTACTATACCTTTATAATATAATTAAAAATCAGGAAGTGTGATGCCTTCAACTTTGTTTTTCTTTCTCTAAATTGCTTTGGCTATTTGTGGTCTTTTGTGGTTCCATACAAAGTTTAGAATTGCTTTTCCTATTTCTGTGCCATTGACACTTTTTTTATAGGGATTGGCTTGAACCTGTATATAGAATTGAGTAGTATGAACATTTTAATAATATTAATTCTAATCCATGAACATAGTATGTCTTTCCATTTACTTGGGTCTTCTTCAATTTCAAATGGCATTTATGGAAAACCTACAGTTTACAGCATACTTCGTGGTGAAAGACTGAATGCTTTCCTCTAAGATCAGAATCAAATCAAGGATGTCTGCACTCATCTCTTTTATTCATCGTTACTGTACTGGGGGTTCTTGCCAGTCCCACTGGAATAAGAAGTGAGTTTGGTAAGGCTTCAGGATACAAAATTAATATGCGAGAATCTATTGTATTTCTATATATTAGCAACAATCAGAAATTAAAATTTAAAAACATCTTTTATAATAGCATTAAAATATAGGAAACTCTTAGGGATGAATCTGACAAGATATGTGGAAGACCTATATATTCAACACTACAAAACGTTGCTGAGAGAAATTAAAGACTCAAATAAATGGGAAGATATACCATGTTCTTAGATTAGAAGACTCAATACTGCTAAGATGTCAACTCTCAAAATTCATCTATATAGTTAAGAGAATCCTAATACAAATCCTAGCAGGCTGTGTGTGTGTGTTTACAAATGGATGAGCTAATTTTAAAATTCTATAAAAATGCAGAGAATGGCTGGGCACAGTGGCTCATGACTATAATCCCAGGACTTTGGAAGGCTGAGGCAAGAGGATCACTTGAGCTCAGGAGTTCACCCAAGACAAGCCTGGGCAACATAGTGAGACCTCATCTCTACTAAAAATAAAAAAAGTTAGCCAGGCATGGTGGTGCACACCTGTGGTCCCAGCTACTTGGGAGGCTGATGTGGGAGGGTCATCTGAGCCCAGGTGATGGAAGTTGCAGTGAGCAACTTCCATCAGCCTGGGCAACAAATGAAGACGACCCTGTCTCCAAAAAAAAAAAAAAAAAATGCAAAAGATCTAAAATAGCAAAAATAACTTCGAAAAAAAGAAAGTTGAAGGACTTATTTCTTATTTGACTTTATGACATTATAAAGTTATATTAATCAAGATATTTTGGTATTGGTGTTAAGATAGACAAATAGGGCCAGGCGTGGTGTCTCACACCTGTAATCCCAGCACTTAGGGAGGCTGAAGTAAGTCAGGAATTTGAGGTCAGGAATTTGAGACTAGCTTGCCCAACATCATGAAACCCTGTCTCTACCAAAAATACAAAAATATTAGCCAGATGTGGTGGTGGGTGCCTGTAATCCCAGGTACTTGGGAGGCTGAAGCAGGAGAATCACCTGAACTGGGAGGTAGAGGATGCAGTGAGCCAAGATCGCACCACTGCACTCCATCCTGGGTGACAGAGCAAGACTCTGTCTCAATAAATAAATAAATAAATAAATAAAAATACACAAATAGATCAATAGAACAGAGTAGAGATTCCAAATATAGACCCATGTTTATATAGTCAACTGTTTTTTGACAAAGACGTGAAGGCCATTCATTTGAGAAAAGATAATCTTCTAAAACAAATAATATTGGAACAATTATATATTCATGTGCAAAAGCAAAAACAAATCAAAAATAAAACTTGAGCTATAACTTCAAATGTGTCATAGACTTAAGTGTACAACATAGAAATATAAAACTTCTAGAAGAAAACATATAAGATAATTTTTATGGGCCTTGAGTTGGGCAAAGATTTATTGGATATAATACCAAAATTTTAGAAAAATGACTACAACAAACAAGAAAAAATTGATAAATTGGATTTCATCAAAGTTAAGAAAATTTGTTATTCAAAAGAATCTATTATAGCTAAGCATGGTGATATAAGCCTGTAGTCTCTGTTACTCATGAAGCTGAGATGGGAGGATCACTTGAGCCCAGGAATTTGAGGCTACAGTGTGCTATGATTGCATTTGTGAATAACCACCGTACTCTAGCCTGGCCAATGCAGTGAGACTCCATCTCTAAAAAAAGAAAAAAAATACTATTATAAAAAGGAAAAGACAAGCCACAGACTGGGGAAAAATATTTGCACATCAAGTGTCTGAGAAAGGACTTGTAACTGGAATGTATAAAGAACTCTGAAAACTCAATAATAATAAAAAACACAACTCTCCCAAAATGGGCAAAAAACTTTCAGACATTTAAATAATACATGTGGGTGGAAAATTAGCATATAAAAACATGTTTGACATCATTAATCATTAAGGAGAAGCAAATTAAAACTACAATATGTGCACCTGTTGTAATGTCTAAGATCATACCATCTGTTGGGGAGGATATGGGTAAACTTGCCAATTCCTTTTTTTTTATTATTACACTTTAAGTTGTAGGATACATGTGCACAATGTGGAGGTTTGTTACATAGATATACATGTGCCATGTTGGTATGCTGCATCCATCAACTCATCATTTACATCATTTACATTAGGTATTTCTCTTAATGCCTTCCCCCAGCCCCCCAGCCCCCAACAGACCCCGGTGTGTGATGTTCCTCTCCCTGTGTCCATGTATCCTCACTGCTCAACTCCCACTTATGAGTGAGAACATGAGGTGTTTGGTTTTCTGTCCTTGTGATATTTTGCTGAGAATGTTTTCCAGCTTCATCCATGTCCTACAAAGGACATGAACTCGTTCTTTTTTATGGCTGCATAGTATTCCATGGTGTATATGTGCCACATTTTCTTTATCCAGTCTATCACTGATGGACATTGGGGTTGGTTCCAAGTCTTTGCTATTGTGAATAGCGCTGCAATAAAAATGTGTGTGTATGTGACTTTATAGTAGCATGATTTATAATCCTCTGGGTATATACCCAGTAATGGGATTACTGGGTCAAATGGTATTTCTAGTTCTAGATCCTTGAGGAATCGCCACACTGTGTTCCACAATGGTTGAACTAATTTACACTCCCACAAACAGTGTAAAAGCATTCCTATTTCTCCACATCCTCTCCAGCATCTGTTCTTTCCTGACTTTGTAATGATCGCCATTCTAACTGACGTGAGATGGTATCTCATTGTGGTTTTGATTTGTATTTCTCTGATGACCAATGATGATGAGCATTTTTTCATGTGTCTGTTGGCTGAATAAATGTCTTCTTTTAAGAAGTGTCTGTTCATATCCTTTGCCCACTTTTTGATGGGGTTGTTTGTTTTTTCCTTGTAAATTTGTTTAAGTTCTGTGCAGATTCTGGATATTAGCCCTTTGTCAGATGGATAGATTACAAAAATTTTCTCCCATTCTGTAGGTTGCCTGTTCACTCTGATGATAGTTTCTTTTGCTGTGCAGAAGCTCTGTAGTTTAATTAGTCCCCATTTGTCTATTTTGGCTTTTGTTGACATTGCTTTTGGTGTTTTATTCATGAAGTCTTTGCTCATGCCTATGTCTTGAAAGGTATTGCCTAGGTTTTCTGCTAGAGTTTTTATGGTTTTAGGTCTTACATTGAAGTCTTTAATCTGTCTTGAGTTAATTTTTGTATAAGGTATAAGGAAGGGATCCAGTTTCAGCTTTCTACATATGGCTAGCCACTTTTCCCAGCACCATTTATTGAATAGGGAATCCTTTCCCCATTGTTTATTTTTGTCAGGTTTGTCAAATATCAGATGGTTGTAGATGTGTGGTGTGATTTCTGAGGCCTCTGTTCTGTTCCATTGGTCTATATATCTGCTTTGGTACCAGTACTATGCTGTTTTAGTCACTGTAGCCTTGTAGTATAGTTTGAAGTCAGGGAGCGTGATGCTTCCAGCTTTGTTCTTTTGGCTTAGGATCGTCTTGGCTCTGTGGGCTCTTTTTTGGTTCCATATGAAATTTACAGTAGTTTTTTCCAATTCTGTGAAGAAAGGCAGTGGTAGCTTGATGGGGATAGCATTGAATCTATAAATTATCTTGGGCAGTATGGCCATTTTCACGATGTTGATTCTTTCTATCCATGAGCATGAAATGCTCTTCCATTTGTTTGTGTCCTCTTTTATTTCATTGAACAGTGATTTGTAGTTCTCCTTGAAGAGGTCCTTCACATCCCTTGTAAGTTGGATTCCTAGGCATTTTATTCTTTTTGTAGCAATTGTGAATGGGATTTCACTCATGATTTGGCTCTATGTTTGTCTGTTATTGATGTATAGGAATGCTTATGACTTTTGCACATTGATTTTGTATCCGGAGACTTTGTTGAAGTTGCTTATCAGCTTAAGGAGATTTGGGGCTGAGACGATGGGGTTTTCTAAATATACAATCATGTCATCTGGAAACAAAGACAATTTGACTTCCTCTTTTCCTAATTGAATACCCTTTATTTCTTTCTCTTGCCTGATTGCCCTGGCCAGAACTTCCAATACTATGTTGAATAGGAGTGGTGAGAGAGGGCATCCTTGTCTTGTGCCGGGTTTCAAAGGGAATGCTTCCAGTTTTTGCCATTCAGTATATTGGCTATGGGTTTGTCATAAATAGCTCTTACTATTTTTGAGATAGGTTCCATCAATACCTAGTTTATTGAGAGTTTTTAGCATGAAAGCCTGTTGAATTTTGTCGAAGGCCTTTTCTGCATCTATTGAGATAATCATGTGGTTTTTGTCATTGGTTCTGTTTTTGTGATGGATTACGTTTATTGATTTGCGTATGTTGAACCAGACTTGCATCCCAGGGATGAAGCCAACTTGATCGTGGGGGATAAGCTTTTTGATGTGCTGCTAGATTCGGTTTGCCAGTTATTTTATTGAGGATTTTTGCATCGATGTTCATGAGGGATATTGACCTAAAATTCTCTTTTTTTGTTGTGTCTCTGCCAGGCTTTGGTATCATAAAATGTCCTCATAAAAGGAATTAGGGAGGATTCCCTCTTTTTCTATTGATTGGAATAGTTTCAGAAGGAATGGTACCAGCTCCTCTTTGTGCCTCTGGTAGAATTCGGCTGTGAATCCGTCTGGTCCTGAACTTTTTTGGTTGGTAGGCTATTAATTATTGCCTCAATTTCAGAGCCTGTTATTGGTCTATTTGGAGATTCAACTTCTTCCTGGTTTAGTCTTGAGAGGGTGTATGTGTCCAGGAATTTATCCATTTCTTCTAGGTTTTCTAGTTTATTTGCGTAGAGGTGTTTATAATATTCTCTGATGGTAGTTTGTATTTCTGTGGGATCGGTAGTGATATCCCCTTTATCATTTTTTATTGTATCTATTTGATTCTTCTCTCTTTTCTTCTTTATTAGTCTTGCTAGTGGTCTATCAATTTTGTTCTTTTCAAAAACCCAGCTCCTGGATTCATTGATTTTTTGGAAGGGTTTGCTGTGTCTCTATCTCCTTCACTTCTGCTCTGAGCTTAGTTATTTCTTGTCTTCTGCTAGCTTTTGAATTTTTTTGCTCTTCTTTCTCTAGTTGTTTTAATTGTGACATTAGGGTGTTGATTTTAGATCTTTCCTTCTTTCTCTTGTAGGCATTTAGTGCTATAAAGTTCCCTCTACACACTGCTTTAAATGTCCCCCAGAGATCCCGGTATGTTGTGTCTTTATTCTCATTGGTTTCAAAGAACATCTTTATTTCTGCCTACATTTCATTATTTACCCAGTAAATAATGAAATAGGGGCAGGTTTTCAGTTTCCGTGTAGTTGTGCGGTTTTGAGTGAGTTTCTTAATCCTGAATTCTAATTTGATTGCACTATGGTCTGAGAGACAGTTTGTTGTGATTTCTATTCTTTTACATTTGCTGAGGAGTGTTTTACTTCCAAATATGTGGTCAATTTTAGAATAGGTGAGATGTGGTGCTGAGAAGAATGTACATTCTATTGATTTGGGGTGAAGAGTTCTGTAGATGTCTATTAAGTATGCTTGGTCCAGAGATGAGTTCAAGTCCTGGATATCCTTGTTAATTTTCTGTCTCGTTGATCTGTCTAATATTGACAGTGGGGTGTTAAAGTCTCCCATGATTATTGTCTGGGAGTCTAAGTCTCTTTGTAGGTCTCTAAGAACTTGCTTTATGAATCTGGGTGCTCCTGTATTGGGTGCATATATATTTAGGATAGTTAGCTCTTCTTGGTGAATTGATCCATTTACCATTATGTAATGGCCTTCTTCATCTCTTTTGATCTTTGTTGGTTTAAAGTCTGTTTTATCAGAGACCAGGATTGCAACCCCTGCTTTTTTTTTTCTTTCCATTTGCTTGGTAGACTTTCCTCCATCCCTTTATTTTGAGCCTATGTGTGTCTTTGCATGTGAGATGTGTCTCCTGAATACAGCACACTGATGGGTGTTGACCCTTTATCCGATTTGCCGGTCTGTGTCTTTTAATTGGGGCATTTAGCCCATCTACATTTAAGGTTAATATTGTTATATGTGAATTTGATCCTGCCATTATGATGCTAGCTGGTTATTTCACCTGTTAATTGATGCAGTTTCTTCATAGCATTGATGGTTTTTACAATTTGGCATGTTTTTGCAGTGGCTGGTACTGGTTGTTCCTTTCCATGTTTAGTGTTTCCTTCGGAAGCTCTTGTAAGGCAGGCCTGGTGGTGGCAAAATCACTCAGCATTTGGTTGACTGTAAAGGATTTTATTTCTCCTTCACTTATGAAGCATAGTTTGACTGGATATGAAATTCTGGGTTGAAAATTCTTTTCTTTAAGAATGTCAAATATTGGCCCCCACTGTCTTCTGGTTTGTAGGATTTCTGCAGCGAGATCAGCTAGTCTGATGGGCTTCCCTTTGTGGGTAACCAGACCTTTCTCTCTGGCTGCCCTTAACATTTTTTCCTTCATTTCAACCTTGGTGAATCTGACATTTATGTGTCTTGGGGTTGCTCTTCTCAAGGAGTATCTTTGTGGTGTTCTCTGTATTTCCTGAATTTGAATGTTGGCCTGCCTTGTGAGCTTGGGGAAGTTCTCCTGGATAATATCCTGCAGAATGTTTTCTAACTTAGTTCCATTCTCCCCGTCACTTTCAGGTACACCAATCAAAAGTAGATTTGGTCTTGATAATTCTTATATTGCTGGTGGGAATACCAAATGTACAGCTGAGATGGTTTGCATCTGTGTCCCCACCCAAATCTCACATTCAGTTGTAATCCCTAGGGTTGGAGGTGGGATCTGGTGGGAAGTGATTGGATCACAGGGGCTGTTTCTCATGGTTAACATCATCTCCCTTGGAGCTGTCATTATGATAGTGAATTCTCATGAGATCTGGTTGTTAAAAAGTGTGTAGCACCACCACCTTCTCTCTGTTCCTCCTGCTCCAGCCATATAAGACATGCCTGCTTCCCCTTCACCTTCCACTATGAGTCAAAGCTCCCTGAGACCTCCCCAGAAGCAGATCCAGCCCGGCTTCCTATACAGCTTGCAGTACTGTGAGCCACTTAAACTTCTTTTCTTTATAAATTATCCAGTCTCAGATATTTCTTCATAGCAGTGTGAGAATGACTAGTACAACAGCCATTTTGGAAAACAGTTTGGCAGTTTCTTAATAATTTAGCTAGGTATCTCTAACATATACTGAGCCATTCCACTTCTAGGTACCTGTATTAGGATATTAGTGTATTGCTGTAAAGAAGTACCCAAGACTGGATAATTTATAAAGAAAAGCAATTTAATTGGGTCACAGTACTATAGGCTGTACAGGAAGCATGGCGCTAGGCATCTGCTTGGCTTCTGGTGAGGCCTCAGGAAACTTACATTCATAGCAGAAGGCAAAGGGGAAGCTGAACTATCACACAGCGAGGGCAGGAGTAAGACAGAGAAGTGGTGGGGTGCAGCTGGGAGGTGCCACAAACTTTTAAACAACCAGATCTTGTGTGAACTCATTCATCACCAAGGGAATGGCACTAAGCCATTCATAAGGGATACTCCCCCATGATCCAAACATCTCTGACCTTCAGGCCTCACCTCCAACACTGAAGATTACATTTCAACATGAGATTTGGAGAAGACAGCCAAACTATATGAGAAATGAAAGCGTATGTGCATGCAAAGATTTGTACACAAATGCTTATTGCTGCTTTATTTATAATAGTCACAATTTATTTAGAAGTAACCCTAATGTCCCAAATCCATGGATGAATGCCTAAACTAAATGTGGCACAACCATACAATGGAAATACTCCTTGGCAAAAAAAACCGGATAAATTTTACATGTGCAATAGCATGGCTGAATCTCAAAATAATTGTGCTGAGTGAAAGAAGATGGACAAAAAAGAGTGTGTATGTATTATACTACTCATATAAACTTTTAGAATATTGTTTTGTTTTGTTTTAGATGGAGTCTCACTCTGTTGCCCAGGCTGGAGTGCAGTGGTGCAATCTTGGCTCCTGACCTCAGGTGACCCACCCACCTCAGCCTCCTAAAGTGCTGAGATTACAGGCAAGAGCCACTACGCCCAGCCTGAAGTTCATTTTCTTAATCATAACGATGATTTCACAGATGCGTACATATATAACAACCTCTCAAAATTGTTCACTTTAAGTGTGGGCAGTTGATTGTTTGTCGATTGTATTTCAATAAATCAGTTAGAAAAAAATCCCAGAAGAAGGGTGGGAAGCAGTAAAGTGAATAAAGAAGCTGGTGAATGTGTTGGTGAATTTAAATAAGTATTGATTACTATAGTAATAATAATAATAATTACTATTTTGGGGATTTTAAAACAGGATTAAGGCCGGGTGCGGTGGCTCAAGCCTGTAATCCCAGCACTTTGGGAGGCTGAGACGGGCAGATCACGAGGTCAGGAGATCGAGACCATCCTGGCTAACACGGTGAAACCCCGTCTCTACTAAAAAAAAAAAATACAAAAAACTAGCTGGGCGAGGTGGTGGGCGCCTGTAGTCCCAGCTACTCGGGAGGCTGAGGCAGGAGAATAGCGTAAACCCAGGAGGCGGAGCTTGCAGTAAGCTGAGATCCGGCCACTGGCCACTGCACTCCAGCCTGGGCAACAGAGTGAGACTCCGTCTCAAAAAAAAAAAAAAAAAAAAAAAAACAGGATTGAGGCCAAGCATGGTGGCTCACGCCTGTAATCCCAGCACTTCGGGAGACTGAAGCAGGTGGATCACGATGTCAAGAGATTGAGACCATCCTGGCCAACATGGTGAAATCCCGTCTCTACTAAAAATACAAAAATTAACTGGGCATGGTGGCACGTGCCTGTAGTCCCAGCTACTTGGGAGGCTAAGACAGGAGAATTGCTTGAACCCGGGAGACAAAGGTTGCAGTGAGCCAAGATCATGCCACTGCACTCCATTCTGAAAACAGACAGAAACTCCGTAAAAAAAAACAAACAAACAAACAAAAAAACAAGATTGAATGAAAACACCTGATTTTGTCTTGGTTGGGAAGTTGGTAAAAGTCTAGCAATTTTACTGAGCTCTAGATTTTAAGAGTGCATGATGTATACTTATCTTCCATGCTATTTGAGGGAACAAAAGAATAGAATTAAAAAACATCAATCCAATTAAAAATGTGAAATAAGAAAAAAGAAGCAAATAAAAAGCATGTAAATTGAAAGACCCAAAATAAGATAGTAATTGAAGCCATGGGAAAGCATACAGGAATAGCTGAATGCACACCCCTAAAAATTCCTATGGGGCATCTACAGTGAACTCATTTTTGACAAAGGTGCCAAGAACATTCACTGGGGAAAGGAAAGTCTCTTCAATATTTGGTGCTAGGAAAACAGGATCTTCATATGCAGAAGAATGAAAGTAGACCCCTGTCTCTTACCATATACAATAATCAAGTAAGAATGGATTAAAGACTTAAATCTAAGACCCCGAACTATGAAACTACTAAAAGGAAACATTGGGAAAACTCTCTAGGACTTTGGTCTGGGCAAAGATTTCTTGAGTAATACCTCAAAGGCACAGACAACAAAAGCAAAAATGGACGAATGAGATCACATCCAGCTAAAATCTTCTGCACAGCAAAGTAAAGAGATAACCCACACAACGAGAGACAATATTTGCAAACTACCCATCTGAAACGGATTAATAACCAGAATATATAAGGAGCTCAGACAACTTGATTGGAAAAATGAAGTAATTGGATTAAAAAGTGGGCAAAAGATCCAAATAGACATTTCTCAAAAGAAGACATACAAATGACAGACAAGTGTTTGAAAAAATGCTCAACATTATTAATCATCAGAGAAATGCAAATCAAAACTACAATGAGATATCATCTCACCCCAGTTAAAATGGCTTTCATTCAAAAGACAGGTGGTAACAAATGCTAGTGAGGATGTTGTGAAAGGGGAAGCCTCGTACACTTTTGGGGGTGGAAATTAGTATAGTCACTGTGGAGAGTAGTTTGGAGGTTCCTCAGAAAACTAAAGATGAAACTACCATATGATCCACCAATTCCACTAGTAAGTATACATCCAAATAAAGGAAATTAGTATATCGATTAGGTATCTCCACTCCCGTGTTTATTGCAGCACTGTGCACAATAGCCAAGATTTGGAATCAATCTAAGTGTCCCCAAATAGATGAATAAATAAAGAAAATGTTGTACATGTACACAGTGGAATATCATTCAGCATAAAAATAATTACATTCTGTCATTTGCAACAACATGGATGGAACTGGAAGACATTACGTAAGTGAAATAAGCCAGGCACAGAGAGACAAATTTCTCGTGTTCTCACTTATATGTGGGTGCCAAAAATTAAAACAATTGAACTCATGAAGCTAGAGAGTAGAATGATGGTTACCAGAGGCTGAGAAGGAAGCTGGGAGTGGGGTGGGTTAGGGGAGAATGGTTAATGGGCACAAAAGTATACTTACATAGAATGAATAATATCCTTGTATTTTAGTATTTGATAGCACAACAGAGTGACTACGGTCAACAGTAATTTATTGTATATTTAAAAATAACTAAAAGAGTAATATTGGAATGTTCCTAACACAAAGAAATGATAAATGCTTGAGGCAATGGATACCCTCATTACCCTGATGTGATTACTGCACATTGAGTGCCTGGATCAGTACACTGCATGTACTCCATGAATATAGAGTACCCATAGTCATTAACATTTCTTAAAAATTTAAAAATGAATAGGAAAATTCCGTACCCTGGTACTGTTGCAAAAATGAAATTCACGGTCACATTCAGAGTGATATTTTCTAATAAATCCTCAAATAAATTTTGAAATTGAGCACACATGCATAGGAATATGCTGACGCTTGTAATGTTTTCTTAATGTCATGAATTTTTTGAAAAAGTTTTTCTGCCATAAACCAGGTGCCTAAGATATGCTTATTATGTATAATAAGCATGGTTTGAAGCAATGTTTCTCATGATCATAAAAGTAAATACAGTCAAGGTGTTGCCAACTAAACCGTGGGCTAATATTTTCACCTTTTTATATATCAGTATCTCCAACCTGTGATATATTTATAAAAACAAATGTTTCCATAATACTTTAACTAAGACCAGTACTGTACTTACACTGAAAGTGAAATGTAATACCTCCTATATTCTCCTCTGAAAAAGTTTAGAGTTTCTCCATCCTTTGCATTCTAAAATAGAAGGGGTGGGAGAGGAGAGGAAAATGAGACAGTTTAGTCAAATGCAGTTGACTCTTCATTCGACCAGCATCCCTTGTCTGCTCACCGTATGCTAAGCACAGGGCTAGCCACAGATGGTACAAAAATCAATAAAGCATGCTCTTAAGAAACAGGAAAAAAATTAATCTGGGAGTCAAAGAAGGCTTCCTGGAGGAGAGAACATTTATTTAGGATGATTTCAAAGAAGGATCAAAAGCTTCACACTTACAGAAGGCAGGAATATAATAACAAATAGAAGGGGTTGCATAAGCCAAGGTACAGGAAGGTAAAAAGACATGGTAGAGTCAGCACATAGGATGGGACCCCAGTGTAGGTGGCTGGAGGGGCTGGGCGAGGGCTGCAAATGGAGGGTGGGTTCACATCACTGAAGGCCTTGAATAAGGGTGGTGGGGAACCACAGAGAGCTTTTCCAAATAGAGGCGACGCGTGGGAGTAGAGTTTTCAAGGAATCCTCCTAGGGTGGTATAGAGAATGAATTGCTGAGGCGGTCCTGGAGGCAGGAAGATTGGAGATGGAGAGAGGCCACCATCCATCCCTTACAATCCAGCTTCCAGCTCAGCATCAGGAACAGGCATGTGGGCACAAAGGTGATCCCAGGGAACAATGACTTCCTGGCTCAGTGATAAGGAGGCTAAGTTGGAGATAATTGTTCTCCCAGCAAATCAGTAACAGCACCATCTCAGTGGAAACCTGCTGTCTAACCTGATCTAGCTTCTGACCTTCAGATCCACCTTATGAAGTGAGAGCAGTGAGGAAGGAGCCCTGGCCTAGGGTCTGAAGTCCTGGGTTTTGGTGCCCAGTTCAGCACTCGCTCACTGTGTAACCTTGGCCAAGTCCCTTGCCCAATCTGACCCATGTAATCTGTCACTCCTGCCTCACACACAGGGTGTTAGACCAGCAGGCCTTTTCCTCTGTGACCACCTAGGACTCATTCCAGGCAACTTTACACTGGGTCAGATGCAGCTCCAGATCTCTGTGCCCCACCTTAACGTCCCAACCCAGCAGCTTGCTATCCTAGCAGGGCCACCCCTATCCTACCACTGGGCTCCATCACCTGGGGAAGCAAGATCCTCTGTTTTCTTTCTTCACAATGAAAACAGCTTTATTGTTTTTATTATTAAAATAATATGGGCTCATTAAAAAGAAATTTAAACCATAAGAGAAGTATACAGGAGAAAGTAACATTCAAGTGAAATCTTATTATACAAAGGTAGCCATCATTAAGATTTTGATAACAGTCTTCCAAGATAACTTGTTATGTACACACACACACACACACACACACACACATCTCTATGTAAACTGCATCATAGTATTTTAACTATGGTGCAATCTCAGTTTTTCACTCCATAATATATCATGGATATCTATGTAAAAATATATTTATCTTATTACTGTCAAAGTTTTACTTTGATTACATACTCACATACAAATATACAATTTACATCAATGTATAAATGTGATCAGCATGAACATGAGCAGAATCCGGTTACCTCTTTATTTTTAGTGGCTCCCTATTTTTCTCTATAGTCCATAGATGGACCATAAACACTGTAGCAGCAAACACCTTTAAACATATATTCTTTTGCATTTTTAGGATAAATTTCTAGATGCAGAACGGTTAGGTAGAAAAATGTAGGGGCTAGGCATGGTGGCTCACACTTGTAATCCAGCACTTTGGAAGGCCAAGGTGGGAGGATCACTCGAGTTCAGGAGTTTAAGACCAGCCTGGGCAACATAGGGAGACACTGCCTCTACAAAAAAAATTTAAAAATTCCATGCTACTTGGGAAACTGAGGCAGGAGGATGACTTGAGCCCTGGAGGTCGAGGCTGCAGTGAGCTGTGATTACGCACACCACTGCACTCCAGCCTGGACCCTGTCTCAAAAAAGATGTGAATATTAAAATTTTTGATATTGCCCTCCAAAAAGCTAGTACCAATCTCACTGCTACCGACAATACGTGGATGCCTGTTTCTCAGCACTCTTTCAAAAAGAAGGCATTGTCAATTTGTAATCAAACAGGTGAACTTGTCATTACTGTTTTTATTATCATTTATTTGGTTATTAGTGAAACTGATCATCTGCTTATTGGCTATTTGGATGTTTTCTTTTGTGAAATGGCCTGTTTATGTCCTTTGTCTATTTTTTTCTGTTGGATTACATTTGTTTGTTTCTTATTGCTTTTTAAGAACTCTTTGTATATTAGGGATTTAACCTTAACCCAGCTGGTTTCTTAGGGTCCCTGGAGTTGGGCAGTGTAGTCCCCTGTGAAGTCAGATTCCCAAGAGACTGGAACAGTTCTGCCTCTGGTCAGTGGAGGGCAGCAGTGGCAGCAACATTCACTTTCAGTCTGGATGCACAGGTCTGCCCAGGAGCTGGACACACACACACACACACTCACACACACACACACTCACACACATACATACATACACACCCCTGCAAGAGCGTTCCTTTCTCAGGAAGCCACTTGATTCACTGACCCTTAAGGGCCCAAACACAAATGATTTCCCCTTAGTCTCTAGAGATACCTCTAAACATTGAAGAGAATCAGGCTCAGGCTCTGAAGTCAGACTGGAGTTCAAAATCCAACTCTGTCATCTCCTGGCTGGGGGTTGGGTGTGACATTCATGACCTCGCTACCCTCAATTTCCCCATCTGTGAAATGGGTCCAGTGGTACCCACCTTCATTGGGTATAATGAAGGTAAAGTGTACGGTTGGTGCTCAGTGAGTGTGAGCCCACAGTGGACCTGCCCAGCCCACTCCCCAACCTCTGCCTGCCATTCATTCATCAGGAGAACAGAGACAAGTTGGCTCCTGCTGTCTCAAGCCTGCCCACATGTTTGATTAATTTTGTGTCTAAGAAAGATTCACTGGGTGGTATGGAGGGAGATGGCAGGGGAGGAGCCCAGCGAGGAAGGGGAGGACTGGTGAAGACCTGCAGGGCCCAACAGGAAGATATGGTGTTCCCAGGCCGAAAAGGCCAGCGCATGGCCATGGGTAAGATGTGCTGGCCAGAGGAGGGGTGAGATGGGGCATGCCCTGGTTTCCTACCTGGGGGGACTCTGTGGACAGCCAGGGAGTGGGGGCAGTTTTATCATGGAGGTAAGTTCTGCTTGCATTCTGCTGAGTTTGAGGTGCTGGAGAGACTTCCAGGATCCTTTCAGCAGTGGGAAATCACGGCTCTAGCCTGACCTCTCCCCACCTCTCACACCCGAAAAACCTGGGTCTATCCCTGCCCAGGGATCAGAGCTTCTCTAGACTAATTCAGGTCAAGGGAGGAAATTGTTTCTGTCCTTACTTCCTTTCCCATCCTCCTCCTTGCTACCCCAACTCCCCCTAGATACCCTTTTTCCAGCTCAGGGCCCCCTACTCCTCCCTTATACTGGGAACAAGGCATGGCCAAAGAGGCCCCTGGTTCAGAAGGGGAAACTGGAAAAATGGGTTTCTGATGGGCATGACTATGGCCTGGGGGTGGATGAATCATCACAGCCAGCAGAGGGAGAGCGCAGTGGAGCAAGAGAAGGTGAGGCCCTGGAGGCTGTGGGCTTTGTGGGGAAGGAAAGGTGGGCGGGGAAGGGGTTGTAAGGTCACAGGACTCCGCAGTGGGGGGTTGGGGAGCCTGTCCTGAGTTTCCCCTCAATCTCCAACCTGGTGCCATGACTAAGGCAGGATTATAGACTTTTATTCCATTGTTTTTATTAATAATGACAGCAATAACAGCTGTTTGTAGATTGCTTACTGTATGCTGGGCCTCCTGCTAAACTCTTTATAAGCATTACTTCCTCCAACCCTCACTTACTTTGGATTGATCTCCACTTTAAGATGTGGACACAGAAGCTCAGAGAGGTTAAGCCACTTGTCCTAGGCCACATCGAGGAGTCAGGGAGTGAGGGCAGAGCCATCTGTTTGCCCCTAGTTCCTTCAAACCCACCCCCCACAGTCAAGTTGGACTATGTCCTGCACCCACTAGAAGGTGTCCCTGTGGGTATGGAGGCACCATCGGGGGCTCATTTGTCCTGAGGGCAGACCTCAGGAGTCTGGCTTGTGACATCGCAGGCATGGGTTCTACCACTGCCCAGCCAGGCCTGACTATGACTTGGGCGAGTTCCTTTTGCTCTCTGGTTCCCAGTTTCCCTATCTGTCCAACAGTGGTTTCCAACATGGGGTCCCAGGAACCCAGAGTCTTTGGAGCTATAATCTAAGTGAAGCAACTCAGCGGGTGTGGGTACATTCAACCACTGACCACTGTTAGGTCACCCTAGAGCCATGGTTCTCCTAATGCCATGAATTCTGGGCAAGTTCTTTTAATTTGTGGATTTCGTGGGGAGGAAAGGAATGAAACCGGGTGGTACTCTGTGGGGAATGTGGAAGGGTGTGGCCCATCAGATTGACAGGTCAGCAGAAAGGGGGTGGCAGGGCTCCTTGAGGTTCCTTAAAGCTGTGCTGTTCCGTGAAGAAGAGACAGGGCCACGTGCATTTGTGAAGAGTGGTGCTGCGGAGTGGGGTGCTGGCTGTCAGCCCGTGGCATGGAGGGGAAGACCCGGTGTTTCTCTCCTAACCCTGGGGTTGGCAGTGGGTGGTGGGTGTGGCTTCCGGAATCTTATCAATCCCTCCGGAATGTAAGAGGCTTAAGCAAACCCCAGCCGCAGGCAGAGGAGTGAGGTACAGGCCAGGACCTGTCCTGACTGTGGGTGGGGATCCTGGGAAGGGCCCCCACCAGGCAGGCTTGGGCTGAGGCCAGGTTTGGGGTGGGCCTGCCCAAGGAAACTGCACAGCGAGTTTCAGGCACCCCTGTCCCAAACTGGCTTTTCCTCCCTGCTGCCAGGAACCAGTCCAGCCTCACTCCTCCACACCCACATTGCCAAGATTATACCCACAGGATTGCTGCCGTCTTTGTATATCCACAGTTATCAAAACATAGAGTGCCCAAACTGTACCAGGCATTTCTCATCAAGATCTTGTTTAATCCTCACAGCTTGCCCAATTACATATTTGTAATCACTAGTTTATACACAAGGAAAATAAGTCTCAGAGAGGTTGAGTGAGTTGTCCAAGGCCAAGCAGCTACTAAATGTCAGAGCCAGGTACTGGCTCATTCCAAAGACAATTCATTTTTCATTTCACTAAGCTGGTGTTTCAGAGGGAGTAAGAACTGGTCCTTAACTTTAAGGTGTGTCCGGTCTGTTCCTAGAGGGTTAAACAGATAAATATTCTCACCCAGCGTGAACGATGGGGCAGTAGGATGCAGTGGATAGGCTATGGGAAGGCCGCCTTTCTTCCTACTGTAGACAGTTTCCTCCATGGGCGGGGTGTGGCTGCACCCACTCCAAGATTAAATCATCCCAGCAAGGAAGGTAGAGAGAAAAAGGAGAAGCAATTGGAGGAGGAAGAGGGGGACAAGGAGACAGAAAGAAAGAGTGAGGTAATATGTGTGTTCTGAGGACAGTTACAGTGCCTCATATAGGCTCATGAGCTGTCCATGAGCCTGTATTTCCCAAGAGTACTAGCCAACAATTTCTCATGTTTGCTTAAGCCAGTTTGACACTTGCAACCAAAAGACACCAAATTAATGCCATTTGTATACCATGGAAATGGCATCAGAATGGAATGCTTGACCTTTATCTTCAAAACTATACCTTCCCCATACTTCCCCATCTCCATCCATCCAATTGCTCAAGTCCTTTTGGTCCCCTACCAACCCTATGTCTAACCTAGAAACAAGTCCTGTAAATCCTACCTCCAAAATATATCTCAAATCCATCTATTTCTCTTCATTTACAATGCACCCTAGTCCAGGCCACCACCACCTCTCATCTACATCACTGCAAATAGTCACATCACTGGTCTCCTTGCTTCAAGTTTTGTTTCCCCATAAATATTTCTCCACATTCACAGCCAGAGTGATCTTTTAAAAACATGAATCACATGCCACTGCTTGCGTAAAATTTTCCAGTAATTTCCTACTGTGCCTGAAATCCACACTCTTTGTCAGGACTTCTAATAGCTAGCTCTTATCTACCTTGTAGTGTCATCCTGCCTTCTTTCTATTGCACAAAGCTGCCAAGCTCATTTCAGCCTCAGGGCACTTGCATTTGCTGCTTAATCTGTCTGGGAGAACCTACATTTTCACATGGCTGTTTCCTTCTCATCATTCAATTTGGCAGTCAAGTGTTACCTCTCATAGAGGCCTTCTTTGAGTACCCCAGTGATGTGGTTTGGCTGTGTCCCCACCCAAATCTCATCTTAAATTCCCATGTGTTGTGAGAGGGACCTGGTTGGAGGTCACTTAATCATGGGGGCAGGTCTTTTCTGTGCTGTTCTCCTGCTAGTGAATAAGTCTCATGAGATCTGATAGTTTTAAAAATGAGTTTCCCTGCCGGGCGTGGTGGCTCACACCTGTAATCCCAGCACTTTGGGAGGCCGAGGTGGGTGGATCATGAGGTCAGGAGATTGAGACCATCCTGAACAACATGGTAAAACCCCGTCTCTACTAAAAACACAAAAATTAGCTGGGTGTTGTGGTATGTGCCTGTAGTCCCAGCTACTCAGGAGGCTGAGGCAGGAGAATCACTTGAACCAGGAAGCAGAGCTTGCAGTGAGCCAAGATCGAGCCATCGCATTCCAGCCTGGTGATAGAGCAAGATTCTGTCTCAAAAAAACAACAAACAAAAAAACACATGAGTTTCCCTTCACAAGCTCTCTTCTCTTGTCTGCTGCCCTGTGAGATGTGCCTTTTACCTTCTGCCATGATTGTGAGGCTTCCCCACCCATGTGGAACTGTAAGTCCAATCAACCTCTTTTTTTTGTAAATTGCCCAGTCTCAGGTATGTCTTTATCAGCAGCATGAAAATGGACTAATACACTTAGCTAAAGCTGTATATACTTCTCTCTCCCATCCCAAATTACTCTCTGTTCTATTACCATTTATCTCCTTGATAGCACTTTTCAGTTTGTAACTTTGGGTGAGTCAGAAGTATATTAGCCATCTTAAAGACTGAAGACCAGGCTGGGCAGGGTGGCTCATGCTTGTAATCCCAGCACTTTGGGAGGCCGAGGAGGGTGAATCACCTGAGGTCAGGAGTTCAAGATCAGCCTGGCCAACATGGTGAAACCCTGTCTCTACTAAAATACAAAAATTAGCTGGACGTCATGGCGTGCATCTGTAGTCCCAGCTACTTGGGAGGCTGAGGCAGGAGAATCACTTGAACGCGGGAGGTGGAGGCTTCAGTGAGCCCAGATCACGTCACTACACTCCAGCCTGGGCAACAAGAGTGAAACTCCATCTCGGAAAAAAAAAGGAAAGAAAAAGAAAAAAAGAGACTGAAGACCAGCTTTGGATCAGCTTAGTTCCTGACTTCATTAGGGTGATCTGTCTCTACTACCTGTCACAAGTAAAAGTGTATCTTCTCTTGAGAAAAAGAACATGATCCAGAGTTTCAAATTATCTCTACATTTTTCATACACAATGTTAAAAAGTTACTGAACATGCAAAGAGACATGAATTTACCAAAACATCAAGAGAAAAAAAATCTTAGAAAGAGACCCATAGGAGTCCAAATATTGGCACTATCAGACTTTAAAGTAACAGTGATAAACAGATTAAATGGAAAGATGGGATATTTCAGCAGAGAACTGGAAACTATAGAAATTATCAAAAATGAATTATAGAACTAAAAATATAACAACTGAAATAAAAACTCAACAGATGGGTTTGGCAACAGATCAGATACAACTGAAGAGAGAATTAGTGAACTGGAAATAGACTAAGAGAAAATTTCCAGACCTAAGAAAGAAGAGTGTAAAGGATGCAAAAATACAAATAACATTGTGTCTCTTACATTGTTATCTATAAGAGATACATAATTTAAATGTATCCACTGGGGTTCATGTGTCTCTTACATAATTGGAAGGGATCTATAATTTCAAGAGTACTATAAGAAATAACAATGTAAGAGACACATGAAACACATGACATGTCTAAATTATGTGTAATTGGAATCCCAAAGTGAAAAGAAAGAGAAAATAGGGCAGATGCAACATTTGAAGAGATGATGGTTGAGAATTTCCAAAACTGAAGAAAGATATCAAGTTATAAGATGCATTAAGAATTATGAACTCTAGACAAAATGAATACAAAGAAAACCATATTCAGGCACACAATAGTCAAACTTCTGAAAGTCAAAGACAAAGAGAAAAATCTGAAAAGAGGCCAGAGAGAAAAAGATATATATTCAAAGAATCTACAATAAGACTGACAGTGGACTTCTCAGAAACCACAAGAGCCAGAAGACAACAACTACTGCTGATTTAGATTTCCATATCCATTACAACTATGAACTGATCTTCTACTCTTCCCTTCACTCATTTAATTCTAGTCATACTGGCTTTGTCATTCCTTGTACATCCCAAACACATTCACACTATACTCTTCATGGTGGCTGTTTCCTCTACTTGATTATTCTTCTCGCTCAGACATTTATATAACTATTGCCCTCATCATCTTTAAGTCCTTTCTCAAATGTCACCATTCCAATGAGGCCTACCTTGACCACCCCTTTGAAATGGTAACACACTTATTCCACCTGGTACTCCTCATCCTTCTTCCTGGAATTATTTTTCTTTATGCATTATTACCTTCTGACATATTATATATTTTACTTACTTATACTTTTTGTGTTGTTGCTCTCCTTTTACTTAAATGTAAGCTGATTCATGTAACTGATTTATTTTAAAAATATGTATATTAAAAATAACTACAGTTCTTTTAATTGGAAGGGTCATTCAAGGTATTTGGTATGCCATGATGCCAGAAGCATGAGTTCCCATCATTGCTTGTTTACCCTTGTATTAATTTCTCCCTGGGTCCTTTATTGTAAGGTAAGACTAATCCTCTCTGAAAGTAGATGGGATAGATAGACAGACAGATACTGAGATGTGTTTAAGTATGGATGTTTTCAGTTGCAAGTTATAGGAAACCCAATTACAAGTGACTTAAAGAATAAAGACACTTATTACCTCACATAAGAAGTCATCCAGAGGCAAGACTTCTCCCCAGTTAGCTCAATGCTGACATCAACTTGCTGTCAATTTTCAGATTTTATCACACTCAGCAAGCTGATTACTATGCAGTTTCACAAGCAGACATGAAGATGTTTTGCTAAAAAGGGATGTTTTTTACTTTTGCATGTCTTTTAGGTCTAAGATACCCATTTACTGCAGTGTTCCCCAGCAGACACCCTCTGTCTCATCGACAGATGAGAATTGGAATTAGGTCATTCCAAAACCATAAATAGGCAAAGACAATGGACTATTGTGATTGGTTTAGACTGATCATGACATGTCTACTGTGGTGGGAGGGTGGGAGTCAAGCCCCCAGGAGGCAGATACCTGACCAAAATCAGGGTTCTTTTACCAAGAAAGGGAGTGCTGTTGTGTTGGCAACATGTAGATCTCTTACAAAGCTTTTCAGTTTATGATTTAAAAAATCATTCATAGCCTTGAGTTCATTAATCCTCACCTGTCCAGGAATACTTTGTTATCCCATTTTGCAGATGAGCTCAGAAATGTTGAGTGATTTTTCTGAAGGGCACAGAGCTAAGACATGTCAAAGTCTTGTTTGGGGTCTACCAGCCCTGGAGCTCCTGCCTGAGTCAGTGATAGTTTTTAAAAATTGGCCACAAAACTTTCACATGAATATTCATAGCAGCATTAGTCATAATAGTCTAAAAATAGAAACAATTCAAATCTCCATCAGCTGATGAATGGATAAACAAAATGTGATGTATTCATACAATGAAATATCATTTGGCCACAAAAAGTAACAAAGTGCTGATTCCTGCTACAATACAGATAGACCTTGAACACATTATGCCAAGTGAGGCTGGGGCACAGTGGCTCACACCTGTAATCCCAGCATTTTGGGAGGCTGAGGTGGGTGGATCACCTGAGGTCAGGAGTTCAAGACCAGCCTGGCCAGCATGGTGAAATCCCATCGCTACTAAAAATGCAAATATTAGCTGGGCATGGTGGCGTATGCCTGTAATCCTAGCTACCTGGGAGGCTGAGGCATGAGAATCACTTGAACCCGGGAGGCAGAGGTTGCAGTGAGCCTGGATTGTGCCACTGCACTCCAGCCTGGGCCATAGACTGAGACTCCATCTCAAAAACAAAAAACAAAACAAAACAAAAGAAGACACCCATTATGCTAAGTGACATAAGCCAGTCACAAAAACCACACACTATATGGTTTCATTGATATGAAATGTCCAGAAAAGGCAAATCCCTGAAGATATAAAGTAGATTATTGGTTGCCAGGGGCTGAGGGAAGGGATGAGAATATTGGGGACAGTGATAACTATAGGGTACAAGGTTTCTTTGTTGGGGTAATAAGAATGTTCTAAAATTGGTTGTGGTGATGGATTGCACAATTCTGTAAATATAGAACTACCTTTGAACTACATACTTTAAATGAGTGAATCATATGGTACGTGAATTATATCTCAATAAAACTGTTACTAAGAAAATTGGCTACAAATCCTTTGAAGCTCCTCCTATGAAGAAGTGTGGTCGATGCCCCATCCCCTTGAATTGAGTGGGCTTGTGTCAGCTTTGACCAATAGAATATGGTGGAAGTGACACTGTGTGACTTCTAAGGCTAGGCCTTTGGGCATCTTCCACCTGGCTCTCTCTAGACACTGATTCTTCAGACATTCCTGCTCAGAACCCAACTGCCATGCTATGAGAAGCCCAAGCCATATATAGGCCACGAAGGAGACATTCCCAGCTAAGCCCAGCTTTCAGCCATCCAAGGCCAGGAGCCAGACAGTTGAGTGAAGGTACCCCCAGATGAGTCCAGTCCCCAGCCATTGGAGCCTTCTCAGTTAAACATCAAGTTTAGACATCTTCTCAGTTAGACATCAAGAGGCAGAAATAAACCATTCCTTCAGTGCTCTGTCCAAATTCCTGACTGCCAAATCCATGAGCCTAAGAAAAATGTTGCTTTGTACTGCCAAGCTGGGGTATTTGCTATGCACCAACAGATTATATAGGCCACCAGTCCTACTCCTGGCTCTACAGTTCCTATCTCTGTCCCATTGGATCCCTTTCCAATCTCTCAAGAGTCCCTCATTCAGGTGCCCTAGAGAAGCCAGATGGTGCTCAGAAATGGAGAGGGAAGGGGTCTTTTTTTTCCCCACTCAGTTCTTTTCTGAGCATGTTTCCTCAGAGAAGGTTGAAATTCACCTGTGAGTTCAAATTCCTATTAATCCCTAGAACACCTGCATTGACACCTGTTTGCCCTGACTCCGGGAATTGTGAAAAGGGCTCAGGGTTATGGAGATTTGCATTTCTTTTACATAAATTTCTTGGGACCTCAGTTACCCCCTGGCTCTGGTTCTTTCCCAGCTCTCTCTTCTGAGCCCATGACCTCTACATCGGACTACAGCCAGGCTACTCCCTGCCCCTCTGTGATGTCCTCCAGGACCCCAACTCCGTGTGTCTGCAAGTAGGCACATCATCTTCCCCTCCACACCTCCTCCTGCTCCTGTGCCCTCCATCTCTGAAGAAGGAAAATTATCCTTCCAGTTGCCGAAGCCTGAAACCCAGGAGTCATCCTTCCCTTGCTGTACTCACTCCTAGACCTTCCTATCTGGTACTCAAGCTTTAAATATCATCTATACTTTGAGACTTCCTAAATTTTTGTCCCCAGTCCTGACTTTTCCTCTGAGCTTCTTTCCAGTCCAACCACTTGTCTAGCTGACCTCTCCACACAGACATCTAAAAGGTATCTCAAACTCAACATATCCAACACCAAACTCTGGTTTGCTTTCCACAAATCTGGTTCGCCTTCCACAAATCTGGTTCTCAGGCAGTCTTCCCCTTCTTAAGAAATGTTTACTGCATTCTTCTGGTTCCACGGGCCACAAATTTGGGACTCACCCTTGACTCCTCTTCTGCACCACAATCCAAGAAGTCAGGAAATGTCCTCAGCTCTATTGAAAGATTCAGAATCCAGTCACTCCTCAGTGTGACTCTGCCACTCTGGAAGCCATCACCATCTCTCTCCAAGAGAGAGATAAGCACTATTTACGTTTTGAAGCATTCTTCTATGCAAAAGCTGGGGTTTTTTGTTTGTGTTTTAACATATAGCCATGCTTCTACTGACTCTTCAGATGAATGCCCTATTTGGAAAAAACTTATAACCATAGCAGCTGATGTTTATGTTTACTGTGTAACTTTAAGCATGTTATTTAACATTCCAATGCCTCAGTTTCCTCACCTGTAAACTGGGAATGGTGTTAATACCTACCTCATTGGTAGGTGGTGAGGATTAAATCTGGAAAGTAAACCTGATAAGTTCTTAATGAGTATTAACTATTATTGTTGTTACTGAGTGCTTATGCTGTACCAGGCACCATTCCAAATACATCCATACACTAACTCATAGAATCCTCATACCCAGCCTATGAAGCAGGTGTAGCAATAACACGATAACCTAAAGAAGCTACAGTGGTTTTATCAAGAAAAGGGAAAGCAAAACTAGTCATGGCTCTCTCCAGCTTCTAAGAGTCCGATGCTCCCACCATCTGTAGGATACATAATACTAATAACAATAGCTGGTGTTCACCAAATACTTCACGTGTGTCAGGCCCAGTACTAAGTGTTCGCACGTGCAGACATTCCTCCCACAGTGCCAGTTTTCTTAACCTGATCTGTGCATACCTTGATGGATCAGTTAGGGAACACGATTTGCATCCTGTGGCTTGTGATTGGTTATACAGCAGCACAAGCTGGAAGCAGCCTGGAAGCCGTGGCTGCCGTGAGGCTGCTGGCTGGGTTTTGCTTTGTTTATCCAAACAATGGCTGCTTCTCATGGTGTGTTACTGATGGTGCTGATGGTGGTAGAAATAGGAAGGCCAGCACTCTGAAAGAAAATCTAGATGTAATCAAAGCTCAGGGATGCTCAGGGATATAAAACTTTCATAACCATACACATATTGCTAGGGCAAACACTGTTATTATTAAGGTATCAACAAGAAAAATGACTTTGCAGTTGCTAGACTGAGAATCTCTAACCCAACCACATTTTCACATTCGTTTTTATGATTAATTTCAAAAGAACTACAACAATAATAATAATAACCTTCACTAACGCTTACTGAACATACTATGTGATGGCTTTGTGCTAAGAGATTTGCATAATGATCTACTTAATTTTCATGCAATGCTCTTTGTTATTGGCTCCATTTTACAGATAGGGAAACCAAGGCGTACAGAGATGAGACGATTGCTCAGTGTCAGTTAGAAGGAAGCAGAACTGGGCCTCAAACACATATAGGCTAGCTTGAGCCAGAGCCACAGCCATTGTGCTATCCTACTGGATTGTTGATTGCATGAGGTTTCTTAGAACTGCAGTTATTGCACGATGGCCACATCTTCTCATTTGTTTTTTCTACCAATCCTAAGAGACAGTTCCTCCTGCTTTAGCTATTTCCCAGTGAACACCAAGGCACAGAGATGTCAAACAAATCATTATTGCAAAGTTGCACAGCCAGTAAGTGGCTGACCCTGGGCTCCAAAAGATACCTGCGAAATCCACAGTCCTCGATCTCCCTCCTGGGGTCAAGTCCCCTGAAATTTCCTCGCATAGCACCACTTACCTGTCAGTCCACAACGGACACAGTTGTCATTTGACACATGCCTGTGTAGTAACTTCGTTGTCTCCCCAACTAGAGAGTGAGGTCGGTGAGGGCAGGGTCCATGCTGGGTTTTCATTATCATTGTGTCCCCACTACAAAATAGATGTCCAATTAATATTTGTGGACTGAATGAGCGAATGATGGGTTCCTCCGGAGGCACTGAGCTAGAACAAGGGGGTACAGGGGACACATCCCAGCTCCCTCAGCCCTACTAAGGCAGCTTCTAAGGCTCAGGATGTTGGCTTATCCTGTCCTGACCTGAGGGGCTATAGAAGGACGCTGGAGCCTAAGCCCAGCAGTAGGTGGGAACTGAAATTACTGTTATTGCCCAGAGCCTGGACTCGGTTCTTGGAGTCACAGATAATGTTGATGACCTATGTAAATCCATCCCTCCTTCTTCCTGGCTGGAAAGGACTGTTTTGCTTGGGTCCTTTTTCCTTGAGGCCAAGCACTCAGAGGACAGGGCACTCCTCAGTATTGGGGCATGAGTCATGATTGATCTACACCAATCATAATGATTATACTCCCCTTGCCAGATATTGGTTTAGCAAAAGGCATGCAAACCAATCCTAGTCAATGGGACCTAAGGGGAAGTCTGATGGAGAGGTCTCCAGGAAAGGGTTTCTTCCTTTAAGGATGCATAAGTGGAAATGTACTTTTTTTTTTTCTTTTCTGAGACGGAGTCTCACTCTGTCACCCAGGCTGGAGTGCAGTGGTGTGATCTCAGCTCACTGCAACCTCCACCTCCTGGGTTCAAGTGATTCTCCTGCCTCAGTCACCCAAGTAACTTCAGGCTCATGCCACCATGCCAGGCTAATTTTTTAAATATTTTTCAGTAGAGACGAGGCTTCACCATGTGGGCAAGGCTGGTCTCAAACTCCTGACAAGTGATCCACCCACCTTGGCCTTCCAAAGTGCTGGGATTACAGGCGTGAGCCACCGCGCCCGGCCGAAAATGCATTTTTCACTGGATATTGTCATGTCTGCGGATGGTGGCTGGCATTGCTGCATTCATCTGGTTAGCATGAGGCAAGGCATTGCCAGTATGGGAAGGAAGCTGGCACTGCTTGAAGACATCATTAAGCCACCAAATTTCCAAACCCCAAAACTTAGACTCTTGTTATTACGTGAGAAAATGAACTCCTTATGACTTAAGCCGTATTTAGTTGGGGTTTCTGTTCCTTGCTTGAAGCCTCCTGATGGGCACACGGCAGCCACTCCTGTGACACTTGCCTACTTCTTCAACTGTGTCTCTGTGTTCTTCATTTCAGTGGTGGAGAGGTGGAGGCTGGAGACTAACATTTATAAGGTTCTTACTACAAATGCATCATCTCATTTCTTCCACTGAATAACTACAAGTATGCAAAATAGGTTCTCTTAGTCCCAATTTACTAAGAAGAAAACTGAAATGCAGTGAGGTTATGTGGCTTGTCCAGGGTCACGCACGAGACTCAGTTGCCTGCAGGATAAAAATCAAACTTCTTAACATGGCATTCAGTACTCTTCAGGCTCTCTGATCCTTTCTCTCCTCCTCAGCTTCAGATGTCCCCATTCTGTACTCCCCCTCTCACTCCAAGCCCTGGGCAGACCTAAATCGTTTAGTTCCTCTGATTGCTCCTTCTAGTCTATTTCCTTTCTGCCTGACTGACTACGATTCTACGATTCACTCTTTTTTTGTGTGAGATGGAGTCTCGCTCTGTCTCCCAGGCTGGGGTGCAGTGGCGCGATCTCGCCTCACTGCAAGCTCCGCCTCCCGGGTTCACGCCATTCTCCTGCCTCAGCCTCCCGAGTAGCTGGGACTACAGGTGCCCGCCACCACGCCCGGCTAATTTTTTGTATTTTTAATAGAGACGGGGTTTCACCGTGCTAGCCAGGATGGTCTAGATCTCCTGATCTCATGATCCGCCCCCCTCAGCCTCCCAAAGTGCTGGAATTGCAGGCTTGAGTCACTGCTCCTGGCCAGGATTCACTCTTTAGGCATTGATTGCGTTATCACACGCTCTCAGAGGCCTTTCCTGACCACCCATGCTGACTTTAGCCTGTCTTTTCTCTGCATGCCTGCAATGCCCTGCACTTCCCTCACCCATCCCTTCTCACACACTTTTTTAGTTTTTCTTTTTTTTTTTTTTTTTTTGTGACAGATTCTCACTCTGTTGCCCAGGCTGGAGTGCAGTGGTGCAATCTCGGCTCACTGCAACCTCCACCTCCCGGATTCAAGCAATCCTCCTGCCTCAGCCTCCTGAGTAGCTAGGATTATAGGTCATGCCACCATGCCCAGCTAATTATTGTATTTTTAGTAGAGACGAGGTTTCACCATGTTGGCCAGGCTGGTCTTGAACTCCCGACCTGAAATGATCAGCCTGCCTCGGCCTCCCAAAGCGTTGGGATTACAGGCATGAGCCCCCAGCGTCCGACCCCTTCTCACACTTTCTTATAGTTACCTGGAGTCATGTCTGTCTTCCCCTGAGACTTTGTGCCTCTGGAGCCCTGGCAGGGTAGTGCAGTGACGTGGTTCAGAGAGTGAACTCTGGCATGCAAGAGTTTGACTTCCAGCTCCATCACTTCCTAAACATGGAATTGGGATGCCTCCTCTCGACTCTGTATGCCTCACTTTCACTCTTAAGATGGGGATATTTAATAGTTTCCACCTTACATGACTGTTGCAGGAATTAAATGAGTTTCTGCATGTAAAACACTTGGGACGATTGGGGCCAGACATATAGGAAGTGCTCAGTAAGTCTCATCTATTTTTGTGATTATTCCTGTACTTGAAGCACTTGCTGCCTACCAGACATTCACCAAGTGTCTGTTGAAAGAACGAATGGGGCAGTGGAACTCGGATAACCCAGAATACAACTCCTAGGGCACTGATGTGGCCTAAAGTCAAATACTGCTCCTCAATCAGAGTAACTTGGGCTCCAATCTTAGCTGTGTGACCCTACACAAGTTACTTCACCTCCATCTCCATCTCCATTTCCTCAACTGTGAAATGAGTGAACTAACACCTGCCATGAAAGATTGTTATATTCACATGGCACAGAGCCCAGCAGACAGTAGGAGCTCAAATACGTTAGGTTTCCTTCCCTCCCCATCCACGCCGTGTCATTTTTGCCAAGGGCCACATCAGAAGAAGGAATGCTAGGAAATTGGCTTCTTTCCAACTTAAAAAAAAATCTCAAAGGAGAAAGTAGTCTTTGTGATTTTAAAGACCCCCCTCCCCATCTTGTACCGTCCAGATCCCCCGACCATCCAGGGGCCTTTGAACTCATTCAGCTTTGGCAGGAAATGGACCCTCTGCATCAGAGAGATCGGAAGGAGCAGGCCCTCCCTGCTGCCTTTCCGTTGAGTGAGAGGAAGCAAGAGGAACAGGGAGGTCCAGGGCCAGCACGGCGGCTGGGATGCTGGTCCCGACTTGTCCCCTGACTCCCTGTGCAGCCTTGACCAAAGCCGGCACCTTTCAGGGCAGCATTGCCCTCATCTGTCCAATGGGGTTGGGTCCACGAGCTCTAAGGTCCCTTCCAGAGCAAGCATTCTCTGATGCAGGAAGCGAGACCCCTCTGCTGCCAGGGAGATCAAAGAGTGGTTTCCCAGAGGAGGCCTCACAGCTGCCTGCCCTCTGAGCAGCTCCTGGCTTCCTGCTCTGCACAGAGCCTGCTGTTCAGCCCTGGGAATGGCTGAGGACTCAGCTGAGGTCGAACATTGGGCTTCCTCACTCCCCCCGCAGTCCCGGGTCATAGATTTGAGATGCTTGACTCTTCTGTGTAAGCCGCCTGTGATGGAGGCACCATGCTGTGTGTTCTTCAAGTTTAATTCATAGGAAGTGTCTGTCTGTACCTTAGGACACTTGGGAACTCCTCACTTTACTCTTCTGGAACTGCCCAGGACTCTGCTTGGTAATGGACCATGCTTGTTGTCATCCAGCCTCTGAGGCCCTGCAATACCTGCTTTCCTGTGCTGATTTTTCCTTGCTCGGCTCAACTCTTTCCCCATATCTTTGCATGTGCTATCCCTGTCCGACCCCACCCCCCAGGTACTCCTGGCCAGACACATGATTAGTGTTTTCCTAGGTTATCTCTCTTCCTTGCGATGCCTCTAAGGGAGACACTATTGCCATCTTCATTTGCCAGGAGGAGGAAACAGATACTTGGAAACAGATATTTGGAAAGGTGAGGTGTCCTTTTGAAGGTCTCCAGCAAACTCCAGGCTAAGCCTAGCCTAGAACCTGGCCTCCTCTCTCTACATCCAGTGCCTTGTTAAAAAAAAAAAAATTACTCAAGGATACTTGCTAAAGCACAGTGAGGCAGACTTACTCAGGACCGTGGCTATAGGTATAGGGACCACTGCAATAGGATTTTATAGTGGACGAGTGAGATTGGGCTCAATGCTGAATATGGAATGGGCAAGTGGGAATTTATAGCCCAGAAGCAAGGTGAGGGTCAGTGCATGGAAAATTACTAAGAGGAAACATCAGAGATAAGGGGAATTCTGGCTAAACCGACTTAACAGGATTCTTACTGAAGACAGGCAAGGGTAGGCACACGGGTGGACCTAGGAGAAGGTTTAGAAGCCTGACTAGAGTTTGGTCAAGCAGTGGACCTTTGTCAGTCCTGTCAATGCTGTTCCTCCCTCCTTCTGTTGGTCATGACTCTTGGGTTTGCACAGCACAGAAATCTAACTTAAAGAAGCTCAAGCTGAAAAGAGAAGTTGCTGATTTATTGGAAGGATGTTAGTGTAGACCTTAGAGGGAGATTCAGGAGCCAGACTGTGGGGGTGCAAGTGCTGACTGTTGCCCCTCCTAACTGTGCAGCCCACAGCAAGTGAGGTCACCTCTCAGGGCTTCACCTTCCCTATCTATAGGATGGGCTCATAATAACACCTCCTTCACTAGGTGAAGGCTGGATTAGTGCAATGAATTAGTGCAGTGACTGCAGCCCACAGTAAGAAACATACTTTATATCATCACCCAGTTACACACATAAATCGAAGACAAATGCTCATAGAACAGGCCGGTTGCAGTGGCTAATGCCTGCAATCCCAGTGCTTTGAGAGGCTTTGGGAGGATCAGTTGAGGCCAGGAGTTCGAGACCAGCCAGGGCAACATAGTGAGATCCCATCTCTACAAAAACTGAAGAAAATTAGCCCGGTGTGGTGGTGTGCACCTATAGTCCTAGCTAGCTACTCAAGAGACTGAGGCAGGAGACTTACTTGAACCAAAGAGTTCAAGCTACTGTAGCCTCCAGCCTGGGTGACAGAACAAGACTCTGTCTCTAAAAAAAAAAAAATACATACACACACACACACACACACACGCAATATTTGCCCTTACTCTACTATATGTGATATACTCTGATAATTTGTGTTCTAGTTTAGTCTAGTCTAGTGCAGTCTATTTTGTTTATTCTTAAAAATGCTGACACTCAATGTTTTTACCACGAAAATAAGATAAGTAGATGAGGTGATGGATTTGTTAATTAGCTTGATTTAATCATTCTACTATGTAAACATATATCAAAATATCACATTGTGGCCAAGCACAGTGGCTCATACCTGTAATCCCAGCACTGCGGTGGGCAGACCACTTGAGGTCAGGAGTTCGAGACCAGCCTGGCCAACATGATGAAGCCCTGTCTCTACTAAAAATACAAAAATTAGCTGGGCTACCACCACGCCTGCAATCCCAGTTACTCGGGAGGCTGAGGCAGGAGAATCACTTGAACTTGGGAGGTGGAGGTTGCAGTGAGCTGAGATCGTGCGCCATTGTACTCCAGCCTGGGTGACAGAGTGAGATTCTGTCTCAAAAAAACTCCACAAAACAAAACCACACATCACATCGTACCTCATAAATATATACAATTATTTTTTCAGTTAAAAAGAAAATTTAAGTTTTTTTGTTAAATGCTGGTATCAACTCCTTAAAATAATTTAATGATTCCTCCCCTTGCCATGGGTTGTGGTTTGAATTATCTGTTAAGAGCTTAATGAAGCATCTGGCACATAGCACAGTTTAACAGATGTCAGGTACTATTACTGTTGTTGTTGCTGTTGTTAAGAGCAGACTGACCAAGGATGCAGAAGGACAGGCTTGATTGCAACAGACACTTCTGTGCAGTCAGGACTATCTCACTGGTCTCTTTCTGTGTGTCAGCATCTCTTTCCTACCCTGACCTTCTCCTCACAGTTGCAGCCATGGCTGCAGGCTGCTCCAAGATGACATTGATATGGCTCTACTACCAGAAAGAAACAGTGATTTCTCTTTTCCCCTGAAGCTTCAGTAGCTAACATTTGTTGCATGCTTATGTGGACCAGACGCTGTCCTAAGTCTTTACCGTATTCTTCTCCTCAGTCCTCATGATGATCTGTGGTGGAGTTGTTGGCAGAGAATGGATGGATGTATATCAGACCCACTTCTTCTTCCTGGGCCCATAAGTAAACTGCATTTCCCAGGCCCCTTGTAGCCAGGTGGAGCCATGTGACTAGTTTTGGCCAATGGAATGTGAGTAGAGGTTTCTCTTTCTTTACTCCGTCAGCTGCTGAGGACAGGGAAACCTGGAAGTCTGTGTTAAAGATGCTGGAACCACATGCTAATAAAATTGAGCATTTATGAAATCTATGAATCACTTCATAGGCTTTTACCTGCAAGGGCAGAGTCTAACACAGGATTGATAGTTGTGACAGAGACCATATACTCCTTCTCTCCCAAAGTTGAAAATATTTACTATCTAGCCTTTTATTAAAAAAAAAAAAAAAAAAAAACTGTGACTGGGTGCGGTGGCTCACACCTGTAATCCTAGTACCTTTGGGAGACTAAGGCGGGTGGATCAGAGGTCAGGCTTTGGAGACCAGCCTGGTCAACATAGTGAAACCCCATCTCCACTAAAAATACAAAAAAATTAGCCAGGCGTGGTGGCAGGCACCTGTAATCCCAGCTACTCAGGAGGCTGAGGCAGGAGAATCACTTGAACCTGGAAGGCAGAGGTTGCAGTGAGCTGAGATCGTGCCACTGCATGCCAGCCAGGGTGACAGTGTGAGACTCTGTCTCAAAAAAATTAAAATAAAATAAATTGAGATCTCCACTTCAAACTAAAAAATAAAATCCCTTGGAGAGCCAAGTTGAGTCATGTGACCTTGGCAGAGCCAATCACAATAGCTGAGGAAAGTGAAGCACTGTGATTGGCCAAGCCTGGGTCAGGTGCTTGCACCTCAGCCAATCAATGCAGCTAGAAAGGAAGGGTCATGTAGCCAGAGCGAAAGGGAGATGTTATGGACTGAATTGTGTCTCCCCAGACTTCATACGTTAAAGCCCTAACCCCCAATGTGACTGGATTTGGAGACAGGGCCTTTAAAGGAGGTAATTAGGGTTAAATGAGGTCATAAGGGTGGGGTCCTAATCCGATAGGACTGGGGTCCTTATAAGAGGAGGAAGAGATACCCCCTGGGTGTTCTCTGTCTGTCTCCCTCTTTCCCTCTTCATGTGTGCACACAGAGAAAAGGCCATGTGGAGACACGATGAAAAGCCCCCCTCCGCAAGCTGAGGAGAGAGACCTCACCAGAATCAGACCATGCAGGCACATTGATCCTGCACTTCCAGCCTCCAGAACTGTGAGAAAATGAATTTCTGTCGTTTAATCCACCCAGTTTATGGCATTTTGTTATGGCAGCCCCAGCAGGAGTGGTTTCCCAGAAGGTGCTGTTGAGGGCATGGAGACTACCAACACAGTGAATTAGCTCTGGGAGTACCGCTGTGAGCCAGATAACACCTACTCCATCCCCCAAGTTGTATCTGTGGCACTATTATCAAATACCATTAATAATAGATTATGATATGCCAGCGTATTTATACTGGACAGAACAGTGGCAGCACACTCACTCTGGTGGGGAGTCGCAGACAGAGCTAAAGGTAGATCTCACATTTGCTCTCTCCTGTTCCAATGTTGTTGGCAAGACCCCACACACGGGCCCTAATCGGGGCCCCAAATGTTCCCTCTGGGGTCCCCTAGATCATTTCCTGGTACTCATATACTTGTTGGTACATATACTCACATGGGTTTTAAATAATACATAGTGGTACACATCAGAAAGCAGGGAAGTACTCAAAAGAATGGTAGTGTATTAGTCCGTTCTCACATTACTATGAAGAAATACCCGAGACTGACTAATTTATAAAAGTAAGAAGTTTAATTGACTCACAGTTCTGCATGGCTGGGGAGGCTTCAGGAAACACACAATCATGGTGGAAGGCAAAGGAGAAGCAGGCGCCTGCTTTGGGCCGGGCGCAGGACAGAGTAAGTGCAAGCAGGGGAAATGCCAGATTCATAAAATCATCAGATCTCATGAGACTCACCCACTATCACAAGAACAGCATGGGGGAAACTGCCCCCATGATCCAATTACCTCCACCTTGTCCTGCCCTTGACACGTGGAGATTACAGGGATTACAATTCAAGGTGAGATTTGGGTGGAGACCCAGAACCAAATCATATCAGATGGGAACATGTCAGAAGGACATAGGAACTAACTGAAAACGCTCCCACTGGCCAAATCAGGGATAATTTGAAAACCAAAATAAATAATGATAATAACAGACTGTCACCCGTTGAAAAAATATGAATCTATGTATCCATATTGACATACATAAGGAAATAAAGTAGCGAGAAGGGAATGCTTTTTCTTACAGTAGAACGCCAACTACTAAATATAGAAATGAGAATTGGAAAATCATCAGAGGGTGGTAGAACTCCCGGGTGAAAGCCTGATGAAGAACAGGATATTAGTGTGGTCTTACTTATTAGTGACAAAGGGAAACATGTAACTTTACAGAGGATTCCACCTTCATCAAGTGATCAAAGTTAACACAGCCTATATTGGAACAAACTGACAATCACCTACTTCCTGATATGAGGCATTGAATCAGTGACATACCAAGAGTGGGAATCATCTGGTCTGGGTGGAGGCAGTGAGTGAATGAGTGGTGTTTTTTAAGAATTTAAAAGTAGTGAAACAGACTAAAATTGAGGTGCTTTTTATTATCACTATGTGCCAACAATTCAGTGATAAAACAGTCCTCCCTTAAAACATCTGAGCAATTGCTCCCATTGCTTTTCGATGTAATTATATATTCAGTATACATATATATACACGTAAACACACATGCATAGACACATACATATGTACAATTCAAATTAGCAAATTCTTACTACTTATCTTTTCATAAATGTTAGGTTCAAAGTGGATGTTTATTTGGAGAATTCCCAGGTAGACATTTTGCCCTGGTATATGTAAACCCTGCAAAATGTATTTGTTTGTTTACAGAGTACGTTCATTTTGGTTCTTCCTGTTCAAGCTAACTTTGGTGCAGTTTGCATCTCCAACCCCTGTCATATCCCATATCCCTGTGTTTAAATAGTAGATTCAAAACAAGCAGTGATAGCAGAGTGATGTCGAAAAAACTGAACCCGAGTGCGATTCTGACATTCTATGTGATTACCTGGTGTTTTCCCCCGATGCGTGACACTTTACAGAACTTTGGAAAAAATGCGCTCATGCTTTTCAATCTCACTTTGCTGGTGGCAGACGCTGCAGAATAAGGGTGTGACAGTGGAAAGACTTTCCCATGCAAAATGATTGCACCACATGAAGCTGTGCATGCAGTAGAGATGGTACTTGAAAAGTGAACCCCGACCTTTGAAGTGCTGGGTAATCCAAAGGGGGAATCTGTTGAGATTTTGCTTTCTGCTGTATATGACAATTCCCCACCTCCCACCTCTCGGCCGAGTTGTCCTTTTCAACTGTGAAGTTTTAGGTAAGGTGAATCTGACACAAAAATACTTGGAATCAGCCAGAATCAGCTCTGATCACTGGGGAATAAAATATCAAGCTTTAAAAAATTATGTATGGATTGGGCACAGTGGCTCACACCTGTAATCCTGGCGCTTTGGGAGGCCGAGGTGAGTGTATCACCTGAGATCAGGAGTTCGAAACCAGCCTGGCCAACATGGCAAAACTCCATCTCTACTAGAAATACAAAAATTAGCTGGGCGTGGTGGTGGGTGCCTGTAATCCTAGCTACTGGGGAGGCTGAGGCAGGAGAATGGCTTCAACCTGGGGAGCAGAGGTTGCGGTGATCCGAGATCATGCCACTTCACTCCAGCCTGGGCCAAAAAGCTGAACTCCATCCCCCCCCCCAAAAAAAAAAAACAAACAATTTTGTATGAATAAAATTTTTTACAAAGTTATGTTTACACTAAAATAAATAACTAAATAAACAAATAAATAAATATTTCTCCTTGAAGATTGGTGTACAGAAATCATGGAAAAGTCCACTAACTGTGCAACAACAAATCATAAAAGAATGAGTATGAAATCTCAAAGAAGAGAGCTGAGAGAAACAAGAGAAAATACTGGTCTTATGCTGCCAGAAGAAATAAAAGGGAAATGTTAAAATATCTCGCTGTGCTGCCGAGGCTGGTCTCGAACTCCTGGCCTGGAGCCATCCTCCTGCCTTGATCTCCCAAAGTACCTGGATTACAGGTGTGAGCCACCATGCCTGGCCCTGAAATTATTTCACAATGAAAATGTACCCACCCCCAACCCCCACCACCAAAACCAAGCAAGTTAAGCTGGACTCAGTGGTATGTAGGGTAAAGGGGAGAGATGAGCTAAAGATGTCACTGAGCCAACCCTTGTGGGTGAATGGAAGAGGGTGAGAGAGGATGAGAGAGCATCAGTTCAGCAAGAAGAACGAATTCTGGGAAAGGTGATGAGGAGGCTGTGGACATGTGGAATCTCAAATTCCTGAGGGCTGAGCAGGGGGAGGTGTGCAGCAAGCCACTGGGCATGGGGTCCTGAGGCTGCAGGGATGGATCGGGGTTGCGGAGGGAGAATTAACCTTGTGTAAGTCATGGAGGGGATGGAAGAGAGAGCGAGAATGAACCCTAGGGAAAGATGGCCGAGGAAGAGGAACCAGCAAAATGAACAGAAAAGGACAGACCAGAAGGCAAAGGGACAATGCAGTGACCATGCCGTCACAGAAATCAAGGGGATTGAGCATTTTGAGCAGGAGGAAGTGGTCACTGGGGACAAATGCCATGAGAGGTCAAATAGGATAAGGATGAACTTTTAAAGTGGGTTCTCTCATTCCACACTCTCCGCACATAACATCACTTTATACCCCATAAATATATACAGTTATAATTTGTCAATAATAAATAAAGTGAAGTCTAGCAAGCAGTTAGTGATACACCCACTAACATACCTGTGAAGACCTGGAAAAAGACAAAAAATCTCTAAGAAAGACACTGAAAAACCAGCATTGAGCATCAACCCATGGCCAGAATCAAGACTTCCCATGGATTAGGAAGTGATGGAGGTGGGTTGAGAAGTGGAATTAAACCCCCTGTGGTACTTATTAAGAAAGTGCAAGGTGTAAATATCTCATTTTCCCCTCATTCTCTGCTCCTGGTTCAGAAACTGAAGATATACTGCAACCAGAAAAATGGGCAGTTGTGTTTCTAAGTCATGAGTTCTGTTTTGGACAAGCCAAAGTGTTGCTTCCCCTCCTCCCTTCCCCATATATGTCCTTAGAAAAACATTCATACCAAAACCACAAGTCCCAGAAAACAGTAGGAGGTGGAGGGAGGAACTGGGATTGTGTCTGAGATTGGGGGATTCTGGTTAATATTTATGTTTTCTTTCTGTTCTGTTTTTTCCCAGTGACAATGTATTATAATGAGAGATATTCAAAATAATTATGTATGCTTTTATATTAGCAAATCACCACAACTGTTATGTTATGTTATGTTATGTTATGTTATGTTATGTTATGTTATGCTATTTTGAGATGGAGTCTTGCTCTGTTGCCCAGGCTGGAGTGCAGTGGTGCTATCTTGGCTCACTGCAACCTCTGCCTCCTGGGTTCAAGTGATTCTCCTGCCTCAGCCTCCAGAGTAGCCGGGACCACAGGCACTCCTGGGACCACAGGCACACCTGCCACCCGACCCAGCTAATTTTTGTATTTTTTTTTTAGTGGAGATGGGGGTTTCACCATGTTGGCCAGGCTGGTCTTGAAATCCTGACTGCAGGTGATCCGCCTCCCTTGGCCTCCCAAAGTGCTGGAATTATAGATATGAGCCACCATGCCTGGCCCCAGATCACCACAACTTTTAAAAGCGTTTGGAGGGAATACATCAAAATATTAGTTATTGTTAAGTGATGGACCTGAAGGAGATTCTTCCTGTTTTCCTTCGACTTTTATGTATTTTTCTATCATGAGCATGCATCATTTTTAGAATGGAAAAAAAATGTGTAATTTACGAAAAAAGGAAAAGGAAAATGAGAAAGTGTCCATGCATATGGAGACTGGTGAAAGAATCGTCAGTGGAGGGATGGGATGGGAGAAGCAGGATTGAGGTTCCTTGGAGTAATCACTATAATGTCTAGAGTACTTTCTGTTTTTCCAAGTGCTTTTACAAAGCAGAGAGCTTTGTTTTTGGTTTTTGCTTCCCGTCTGATTCTCCTTCCCCTTCCCGTCATTCCCAGAGGGGCAGGGCAGGGAGATGTGTGTTCTAGTATCAGGGATGAACTGTTTCCTTATATATCACATGCTTTCCCAGCTCTTTGGTCTTCTGTCTGGGTCTAGGGTTTTGACACTTGAAAGGCCAGATCAGGATGCCTTTGTTGTCTGTGTTATCACGTCATCTCTTCCCTGAGGCACTAACCACCGGAATGCCCTCACTAACTGAATTCATTCATTCAACAAATGTTTATTGAGTACAGACTATGTGCCAGGCACTCTTTTAATCACTGGGCATACTACTGTGAACAAGACAAAGTCCATGGAGGAATGACCAAGGGGACAAGGACATTTTGAGAGGGAAAGCCCTTCAGTTCATATTTCAGAATCCTATCTCACCATGGTGCTAATTGCTCTGATGCCACCCTTTGTGGGGAGGAGAGACTGGGAAGGCACTTATCATGGCTGAGGTGACAGGTACGGAGCTGCCTCAGGCTCCACAATTTACTCTGCTGTGTGGCCTTAGATCACTGGCTTCATCTCTCTGAGCCCCAACAACTTTGTAAAACGGGGATCACGAGAGCTACCTCATAGGATTGTGGTGAGGATTAAAAGGGAACGGGGGCAAGGGCCTGAGTGTGGGCCTGGCTTGGAGGAGGTACACAGTAAGGAACAGCTATTAACATTGTGTTGGGTTTTTTGGGTTTAATCTCTGGGATTTTCTTCATGGGACTGCCAACCTCATTTTATCAGCCTTCAGATTCCTGTCGTTCTACAAGGCTGACAGACTTAGCCAGAGGCTCCAGCCCTCAACTCTGCAGAAGCAGAAATTTGTTTTTGTCAGGTGCACAGGGTCCAGTCTGGGTGAACTCAGGCTGCCAGGACTCCTGGGAATTTGATGAATGAACCAGGTGTCAGGTAGCTCATTTGTAAGCAGGGCTGCTCCTTCACAGTGGCCTGAGTGCTCAGGTCCACCTTCGAGGCTGGGAAAAAGCTCTGATGTTTAAAGTGTGAGGCTGGATCTAACCAATGACTCTTCATTTAACTCACTCAACCACCATTCAGATGTATTTGCCCCATTTTTACAGGTGGAAAACAGAACCTGGGGCTCAGAGATGGATTGCATTCTCAGAAAGGATTGTAGTTAGTTATTAACATGTTGCTTCAGAGTTCAGGACCAGAACACAGTGAGGAGGACTAATCCATGCCTAATCCTGAGGCATATACGAGGGATTTTTTTGTTGTTGTTACAAATGACACAGGCTTGCTATAGTGGGTTAAATGGTGCCCCCTGCCCCCTAAAAAAGAGATATGCCCATGTCCTACCTCCCAGAACTTGTAAATGTGACCTTATTTGGTAAAAGGATTTTGCATATATAATTAAGGATCGTGAGATGAGATCGGAAGATCATTCTGGATTATTACCTGGGTAGGCATACGACTATGAACAAAAATCCAACAGCAAGTGTCCCTATGAGAGATGGAAGGAAGCCAGATGCGGTGGCTCATGCCTGTAATCTCAGTGTTTTGGGAGGCCCAAACAGGAAGATCACTTGAGGCCAGGAGTTTGAGACCAGCCTGGGCAACATAGTGAGACTTTGTCTCTATAAAAAATTTTTAAAAATTAGCTGGGTATGGTGGCATGTGCGTGTAGTCCTAGCTATTCAGGAGGCTGAGGCAGGAGACTCACTTGAGCCCAAGAGATCAAGGCTGCAGTGAGCATAATCGCTCCAGACTGGGTGATAAAACAAGACCCCATCTCAAAAAGAGAAAGAGAGAGAGAGAGAGAGAGAGAGACAGCCGTGGGAAGACAAAGGCAAAGATCAGAGTTATGCACCCACCAGAAACTGGAAGCGACAAGACAGGATTCTACCCTAGAGCCTTAGCAAGAGGGAGCATGGTCCTGCTGACGTCTTCTATTTGGACTTTGGCCTCCAGAGAATAAATTCCTGTTGTCTTAAGCCACTGAGTTTGTGGTAGTTTATTATAATAGTCCCAGGAAGTAAATACACCTACTCAAAGGGGGATTTGATTGACTCAATATAGCCAAACCAAGGGAAGGGCTTGCAGTTAGGCCCAACTCCGGGGTGACTGAAATCAGGCAGGGGAATGCTACCTTCTCGTCATGGGATGTCTCTTCTCTGGGATGGGTTCGTGGCCTTGGGTGTCTCTCAAGGAAAGACCAGGAGAAGGATTCTGATTGGCCTGGCTTGGGTTATGTGACCCGCTGGTCCCCACCAGAAACACCCCCAAAGAAGGGGCCTGGCAGGCAGCACCAATCAATGTTCACTGTGGCCATGGAAAAGCCCGGGAATTGCTTTTTTCCAGGTTGGTGCAGTGATCAAAGGGGATGCTCACACATTGGACTGGTTCCCCAGCTCAGAGGGCTGGGGTCTGAAGTCAAGCCCACCTGAGATGGTACAGCTGTCCCCTTCCCCTGCAAGGGGAGCCTCTGGTATTTCTCTGTTCTGGTGATTTATGCCATTGCTTTGATTTTTACAGCAACTTTCCCTTCACTGTTTTGCAGGTCACGTGCAGGAATTTTATTTTAGTAGATGACTATTATGTTGCCTGCCTAGTGGCTCCTACTAACTCTGTGACTGGCCCCTCCTTCTCTTACTCCATCTCTGAAGTTGCTATAGGCCATTATAGACTCTGCCTTACTGGATACAGTTATTGGTTCAAGGGTGGCTGCCTGGCTCAAGCCAGACCAGTGAGGGTAGGTGCCTGTAGGTGGCTGACACTCTGAACTGCAGGTTGGAGTAACTGCTGGTGCTCCATGTTCCTCACCCTCTGAAGAAAGGTGGAGAAAGAATAAAGCTGATGTTCAAGAGGTGCAGAGACGAAGGAGGCCTTGAGACGTCCTGGTCTCTGGTTTAATTGTTCCTGAGCCCTCTGCTTTTTTCACACACAAAAAGCAGAGGTCACAGGACCTCTGACTGTTCAACGCTTTCTAGAATTAGTAGACTGGTAAACCCATTTTTTTCTGTTTATTTGCTGGTCTATGATGGATTTCTTTCTAGCAATCCAACGCATGCAAAAATAATTTCCCATTATTATGTATGAACAAAATAAAGCCTACAACAATACACTCAGGGCAGGTCAAATATTGACTCCATCTCATTTTACATATGGAGCAACTGAGGCACAAAGAAGGGAGTGAACCACCCAAGCCACACAGCATGTGAGTGGTTTGAGCCGGCACCCAAAATGCAGGGCTGTGGCTATCTGCCACTTGGAGTTGTTTCTTTAAGGACCTTGCCCTAACGCTGGCATTCTGATTTCTGTGTGACTTAAGAATGGCTACCCTTATCCCCCTCTGCCTCAATTTCCCCATCTTGTCCCTATGGGCATTCAATTCCTGGCAAAAGGCTGAACCAGATGTTATGATGTGGGCTGCTTTGAATTCTCAGGGCCAACAAAAGGCTATTATTATTTAATTACTGCAAATCGTAATTATGAGGGAAGGTAATTGTCAGCCCCCTCATTATGGCACTTCTGCCCTTTTCCTCGTCAGCCCCGGGGCCAGTCATGAAAGGGAGCTGGGTCCAGATGTGCTGCGAGGGTCCAGATGTGCTGCGAGGGTCCAGCATGGGAGGACTGTCAGCCCAGCTGGTGGAAAGGCTGTAAGTAGTTGCTGTCATCAGCCTCCCTTTCCGAAGACAATTTATGGATGATACAGCCCGTCCACACCCGTGAGCTCCTTAGACTCGGTAGGAAAAAGGGAGTGAGCAGTCATTGAGCACTGGTTGCCTTTTGGGCACTGTGCTGGGCACTCTCCCTTCTCTGGGTGAGGTCAAGCCCCTCAAAGTCCAGCAAGGTGCCTTGCTGACCTGCGAAGTAAGAATTATTACCCCCATTTTATAAATGAGAAGACTGAGATCTTCCTAGGTCCTAAAGCTAGTGGGAACTAAGATTTGAGCCCTGTATGTCTGACCTCAAAGCACTAATGCTCTTGCCTTATAACTTGCCACAGGTACTATTGGCCCATTTCAAAGCTGAAGAAATTGCCCAAGCTCACTCCAGGATTTAACATTGTCAGGATCTGGTGCCCCATGTCCTGTCCTGCCTGGTCAAGGCTCTGCCCTGCTGCCCATCCCACTGCCATCTCCCTCCATCCCATAACCCCCAGCTCACTGCTGATGGTGACTGATGGTGAAAGATGACTAAGACATAGTCTTCACCCTCTGGCTAAGATCTCAACTGCAGATCTATGTAACCAGTTGTCACTGCCCATGACAGACATTGCTAATCAGTCACAGCATTCTTCCTGCTGAGAGCCCAGATTACTAGTCCTTTGAGATTTAGATAAAAATGGACTGGAATTTCCTATCTCACATCTTGAAGAAATCCAGCGATGGCCCCAAGATTTCCTCAAATTCCAGTGACTTGCAAAGTTGTGCTTATTTCCAGCCCCAATTTTCTCCTCCCAGCACACCTTTTGTCTCTCCTCTGCTCACCTTTCCTCTCTGCCCAGTGCCAAGCCAGGCAACCCTGTGCCAACTTCACGTTCAGTATGCGGGTTATTTTACCGAGGTTGGAGGAGACAGGGGTTGTATCATAGCAAAGTAAAGGGGAACAAGTTGAATAATGGCTAGCCCTGCTCTTCAGGGTCCTTCAACCACCAGTGCTGGCCACTGCTCTTCTCAGGTTCTCCCATTTTATGGATCACCCCCACACTTCAAGATAATGCTCAAATATTTCAACCTGTTCATTTTCTGAGCCCCTTCACCTTCAAAAATTCGATCTCCGTCACTTTTTATTGCATGAAGGAAGAAATATGTATTGAGCTTACAATCTGATGTCAAAGCAAACAATTAGAAATCAGAATGAATAATTGCAGCTGAGTTAAGTCTGCAAAAAAGGAAAGGTAGGTCCATGGAGCTACGAGAGTGTCCTGAAGGTGGCAGAAGGTCACCCTCCGGATGTGGCTGTGAGCCACGACATGTTGGGTGAGGAGGAGCGTACTAGGTGACGGGGCACAAATGGTGAGGGAGCACATCTGAGAGGAGTGCCTGTGCAAAGGCCTGTAGCAAGAGGAATCAGCACGCCTTCTGTGAACTCCAGGGGGCTTATGTGGCTGGAGCACTGAGGCCAACGGGGAACAGTTCTGGTTGGGGATGAAAGGGTTGGCAGCGACCATGCCATGTAGAGACTTATAGGCCATTCTCCCCATCAGCTTATCATGTACAGCAGCAAGTTAGATCTCCATCTCTTCCTCAGCTCAGGGACAGCTTTGGTTTACCCAAAGCTCCATTCATATCTCTGCTTAACAGAGGGCCAAATGGTACTCAGAGTCTCCCCAGAGAAAGTGGTAGAAGTCTTCCCCTTCCTGCCCCACTCCCCCCGAGAAAGTGGAAAAGAGAGTACAGAGAGATTGAGTTTCACACCAATGTGAATTATGCCGCTGCGTTGGGAAGGCAGAGCATCTAGTTTGCGGTTTAAATGACTTTTCATCTGGGTCATAACCTGGGAGGTACAGATGAGAAGGGCTGGAGAGGTTCTTATTGGGTGTGGGTAAGAGAAGGCTGGTGTTCTCAGGGAAGATTTTCCAAGGGAGGCAAGGTGGGAACAGGCCCCTGAAGAACAGGCAGCCAACATTACTCTGGCCTAACCCACACATTCTCTTTTAATACCTGCTCTATAAAGTAGGTATTTGCAACCTTAATTTGCACAAAGAGGAAGAAACTTGCCTAAAGTCACTGTCTTTAAATGACAAAGCTAGGGTTCAAACAGCTCTCTGGGACTCTTAAACCTAATCTACTAACTCAATCTACAGCCTCTTTGAGGGAAATAAAATGAGCAAAGGTAAAGAAGTGAATGCGCAGACAGTCATGTGTTCATTCATTCATTCATTCATTTATTCTCTTGGCAAATGCCATACAGCACCCACTATGTACCAGGCACTGCAGTAAAAGGAACTCTGAACTAGGAGTTAGAGGACATCAGCTAGAGGCCTGGCCCCAAGATGTAGCTAACCACTTCCCTTCTCTGGCCTCAGTTTTTTCCACTGTAAAATGGGGATAATGTTTCTACCAGCCTCCCTCTCAGGAGTACTGTAGGGGGTCCAAGTAGAAAGTGCATATGCTCAATAGCAAAGACATAGAACCAACCCAAATGCCCATTAGTGATAGACGGGATAATGAAAATGTGCTACATATACACCATGGAATACTATGAAGCCATAAAAAGGAGCGAGACCATGTCCTTTGTATGGACATGGATGGAGCTGGAAGCCTTTATCCTCAGCAAACTAATGCAGGAACAGAAAAGCAAACACTGAATGTTCTCACTTATAAGTGGGAGCTGAACAATGAAAATGCATGGACACATAGCGAGGGAGCAACACATACTGGGGCCTGTTTGGGGAGCAGGGGGAGGGAGAGCATCAGGAAGAATTGCTAATGGATGCTGGGCTTAATACCTAGGTGATGGGTTGATCTGTGCAGCAAACCACCATGGCACACATTTACCTATGTAACAAATCTGCACACCCTGGAATTTAAAAGTTGAAGAAAAAAGAAGAAGAAGAAGAAAGTGCATGTGTTGATGCTTGAGAGTGTTTTTAGTTCTGATGGGAGGTACACCCCTCCCCCTGCAGAACGAGGAGGTGGTTAGCTAGCTTGATGACAGAGAGGGACATTTAAGCCAACATCAGGGAGGAGCTGAGAGAAGTATTTCCAAAAGAGAGAATAGAGTGTGAAGGCTATATGGCAAGAAGGAGCTTGCCACACTGAAGGGACGGAAAGAACAGGGAATCTGGAGTGGAATGAGGTGGGATTGCAAAATGACACTGAGGGCTGGATGTCCCAGAGGAGTCCAAGGTCAAGGTCCCACGGTGAACATGCTGGGGATACAATGTAATGGAGCCAGCCTTGTGCTGGGCACTATGGGGGCTACAAAACCCGTGAGTCACCTGGACACCTCCTGCTTTCTTACTCCCCACATCTATCAGTCACCGAGTCCTAGTAGGGCTGATTCCTTGATAAATCCCATGTTTGTCCACTTCTCTCCACCTCTGCCAATGCCAAGGTCCAAGCCATTGCCACCTTTCACCTAGAGGACACTGAAAGTCTCCTCACTGCCCCCAGCGCCCCCACTGCTTCCCTACTCTGCCCCATTCCAGTCCATTCTCTCCTCAGCAACCACATGGGCCTTTTGGAGAAAACTCTGCCCATATCACATCTCTGCTTAACTCCTCCCTGGGACTTCCTTTACCCTTAGGCTAAAATCTTAAACCCTTACCTATCTGGGCCTGCCTGGGACATCCAGCCCTCAGTGTCACTTCACAGCTCCCTTCTCTTTTCTGGCCCTTCAATGTGTCAAACTCCTTCCTGCCCCAGAACCTTCACATACTGTTCTCTCTGTTGGAAACACTCTTCCCTGGTGCCAGCTTAAATGTCCCTTACTCTGGGAATCCCTCCCTGATCTTCTCTCAGATGCTCTCCAGACACTTCCAGCCTCTCCTTTGTAGCACTTATGAGACCTAATTAAAGCATTACTTCAGTAATTATTTGCTAAATTCTTTCTCCTGAGACAGACAGTGGAAGAGCTCACCCATGTCCAGTCTATTCTCTTTCCAGAGAGGAACTGTATTTCCCAGCCTCCCTTGCAACAGGCAGGACCATGTGACTAGTCTTGGCCAATGGATGGTGAGAAGGGGTGTATGTGTCACCTCCAGGCAGAAGCAGAGAAAAATCCATGCCTGAAAAAAAAACATCCATTCTTGGCTGGGCGTGGTGGCTCATGCCTGTAATCGCAGCACTTTGGGAGGCTGAGGCGGGCAGAGCACCTGAGGTCAGGAGTTTGAGACCAGCCTGACCAACATGGAGAAACACGTCTCTACTAAAAATACAAACTTAGCCGGGCATGGTGGCATGCGCCTGTAATTCCCAGCTACTTGGGAGGCTGAGGCAGGAGAATCACTTGAACCCGGGAGGCGGAGGTTGTGGTGAGCCGAGATCAGGTCATTGTGCTCTAGCCTGGGCAACAAGAGTGAAACTCCATCTCAAAACAACAACAACAACAACAACAACAACAACAACCAGAAACACCATCCATTCTCTTTCTTCCTGCCATGATAACTGAGAAGGTCACAAGTTCCAGTGGGTGCAGCTCCAAAATGGAAGGGACTCCTCAGCCTAGGTCTCTGAGTGACTAAAGCAGAGGAACCATGATAGGCATGTGGCACAAGTGGGCAATAAATGACTCTTGTGCTATGTCACTGGGATTTTGGAGTTCTTTGTTACTGCAGCATAGTCTGGTTAAGACAGTGCTCTATTTGTGCAGAGCTGGGGTCTTCTTCACTGCTGCCTCTCCAGAGCCTGGGATCCTAACTGAAACATTGGAGTAGGCGCTTTGTAAATACTTGAATGAGTGAAAAAACAGAAAATGTGAGACATGGTTCCTTCCTTAAAGAATTTAATCCAAGAGATTGATTCTCACACACACAATAGTTAGAATACAATTAGGGGCTAACTGCTAAAAAAAGAAAGGGAGAGGGGTTAATGGGCCGGAGCCGCCAGGGAAGGCCTCCTAGAGGAGAGTCAAGTTTTGCAGAATTGGAGAGGATGACAGTGGGCTTGCTGTCCATCCATTCAGCAAACATTTATTCCGATGCAGCATGATGAGTGTGTTGCCAGCAGTGTGGTTGGAGGACCATGGACACCTTGGGAACCAGAGGAAAGTGCTCTTTCCATGTGAAGGATCTAGAATGGCTTCACACAGGAGGTGATGCGTGAGCTAAGACTTGACATGTAGGTGTTCACTACAGAGATAAGAGATGAGGAGAAAAGGACTAAGAATACCAGACAGAGGGAACAGCATGAGTAGAGGCCAGGCATCATGAAGGTGGATGGTGTGTTCAAAGACAGGGCAGCATCTAGTGTGGCTGGATTTGGGGGGAAAGGGGGATAGGTGCCAGTGGCAAAGAGCTGAGCTCAGTTTCTCCATCCCTAGCTTCCTACACCTCACCCGAACTGCCTCCATCCAAATCACATTCATAGCATCTTGGAAGGTTCTGGAAGGCTTTTAAAAAAATGTCTAAGCTAAGACCTGAAGGATAAACTGAAGGTGGTCAGAAAAGGTGAGGCGAAAGGGCAAGGGAGGGTGTTCCAGGCAGAGGGAACAGCATAGGCAAAGTCCTCAGAAGTGAGATAACAAGGCCTTAGATGGCAGCTCACTTTGGCTGGCTGGAGCACAGCTTTCCAGGTGGTTAGGGAGGAGACTGGAGGGGCAAAGGTGGGCCAATGTGTACCCTTCCCCCATAAATTCCTTCCAAAGGCTCCAGCTCAGCACTCAAGGCCTTCAGGATCCTGTCTCCCACATGCCTCTCCATTCTAAATTTCTGTGCCTTTGCATGTGCTGTTGTTCTAAGTGCCTAGAATGATGATGATAATGATGATATTGATGATAACATAACTTTAGAATGTGGTAGGTGCTGTGACAGCATTATTTCATTGAACCGCTCAGCAATGCCATGATTAATACCTTTTAAAATTAATTAAAGCCTTAATTAATTAAAGGTATTAATTTTAAAATTTATAGTAGACTTTATTTTTCAGAACATTTTTAGATTTATAGAAAAATTGAGACGATATTACAGAGAGTTCCCATATACCTCCTCTAATTTTCCTATGAGTAATACCTTATGTTACTATTTGTTATAATTTGTTACAATTCTTGGTATATACTTTCCTTGATACATTATTGTTATTAATAACTAAATTCCATAGTTTATTTAGATTGTTTTTACCTAATGTCTTTTACATTTAGTAGTTATGTGTCTTTTGGCTTTTTTGGGGGGGAGCAGAGTTTCGCTCTTATTTTCCAGGCTGGAGTGCAGTGGCGCCATCTCAGTTCACTGCAACTTCCGCCTCTGGAGTTCAAGTGATTCTTCTGCCTCAGCCTCCTGAGTAGCTGGGATTACCATGCCCGGCTAATTTTTGTATTTTTAGTAGAGATGGGGTTTCACCATGTTGGTCAGACTGGTCTCAAACTCTGACGGGGTGATCCGTCCGCCTTGGCCTCCCAAAAGTGCTGGAATTACATGCGTGAGCCACTGCGCCTGGCCGTGTCTTTAGGCTCCTCTGGCTGTGACGGTTTCTCGGACTTTTCCTTGATTTGGATGACCTTGATAGTTTTGAGGGGTACTGGTCAGCCAGCAATTTTGTTGGATAGCCCACTACTGGAGTCTGTTTTTCTTACAAGGCTGGCGTTATGGGTTATCGGGAGGAAGACCACAAAGGTAAAGTGTCATTTTCATCACATAGTATCAAGCACGTATCAGCATGATTTGTGGCTGTTGATCTTGGCCTTGATCACTTGTCTGAGTAGCAGTCATCAGGTCTCTCCCCGTAAAGTTACTCCTTTCCCCTCCCTTTCCATACTGTGCGCTTGGGAGGACCTCACTATCTGCAGCCTACTCCTAAGGAGTAGGGAGTGATGCTCCCCCTCCCTGAGTGTCTACATAAATTATTTGGAATTCTTCTGCACAGGCAATTTGTCTCTTCTTCCCCCGTTTATTAATTTATTATCTCATTGAATTTCTCAACAATGGGTTGGTCCTTTGATTATCATCATTTCTGGAAACCGGAAGGCCTTCCTTTCTTCCCCACCTCACTCACCCCAGAGCCAGTTTCTGAAGCCCTCTCCACCTCTCTGGGAAAAAGAGTGGCCTCCTCTGTGTTCTCCCGCCATGCTTTAAAATTCCAACTAATTCAGGCCACACAGGTTTCTTGTGCCTCTGCTCTGTGCCAGGCACTGTGCTTAGGGCTTGAGAACAAGCAGCCCCTATGGGCCCTGTCTTCAAGTTGCTCACAGTGTTTGCCATCCTGTGCTAGAATAGAATCTTGGTGAGGGCAGGGGCATTATCCAGTTTTTTAATAGCTATGCTCCCAGCCAATCAGCACAGTGTCTGATGTTTACTAGGTCCTCTATGAATAGTTACTGAATTTGGAAATGCTTCCTGGAGGACAAACACCGGCAGATGATTGTTTATCTGTGTGCCCTTGCCTGGGGACTGTGCGCTCCCTGAGGGCAGGGCCAGCCCTCATCCATCCTGGCCCAGCGGTCGGGTGGTGGTGGATGTCATAGAAATCTAAGCCGGTGAAGGGATCCGGGAACCGGCTGCCTCCTCAGGTAGAAGTGAAGTTTGGAAGCTGACACAGCTCGGGAGGCCGAATCAGGAGGACTTGGTGACTGATTGGCTGGGGAGGGTGAGGCGGGAGGAGGAGTCATACAGATGGCTCTGAGGTCTGGAGCCGGGGGACAGCCGGTGCCACCTCTGATAGACTCTGCGAGAAGAGCCGCTGCCAGCTTCAGGCCGCCGCATCCGTTGGGGATCCGGCCTAGGGCGAGGGAGGGGTGGCTGGGCCTGTGCAAACTTCTACTCCCCACCCCTATGTCCTCGTCTTAAAAAAAATCGGCCTGGATTTTGAGCACGGTCGTTTGTTATCAGGGGTGAGGGTCCATTCTGGGGGTCCCCTCCAGGCGGCCGTCTTCGAGGGAGACCCCCAGGGGCAGCCTGGTACCGCACGGGCTCGGCCTGGTCAGGGCCGTGGCCCGCCAGGCCCATGTCCCCAGCCCGCCATCACCCGGGAGTGGGGTGGCGAGGCAGCCGCCGGGCCTGGGCGGGACAATGGCCGCGGCCGCCGGGGCCCCGGGAGCCCCCGCGCTGGGGAAGGGGCTGTCCTAGGGCCGGGCGCCGGTGCCCTCCCCGCGCGGCTCAGGGGGGCGGAGTGGGGGCGAGGAGTTCCTTTGTGGCTCTGCCTCCGGCGCGGAGCGAGCGGGGGGGCGCAGCGCAACTTTGCCAGGCGGCGGCAGCGGCGGCGGTGAGCGCGAGACGAGGCCCCGGGGCCCGAGCGGGGACCCCAGCGCGCGGCCCGCCCCCGCCCCCCGCCCGGCCCCCTCCCCTCGCGCGCAATCGCCAGCGCCCGGCGCTGCCCACTCGCGGGAGGCCCCGGGGCCGGACGGGCTGCGCAGCCGGAG
>NC_045434.1:189417644-189440891 GCF_002776525.5 Piliocolobus tephrosceles | reverse complement strand
CGAGGGCCCGGGGCCGCCTGCGCCTCGGGCCCGGCCGGGAGCGGCGGCGGCGGCGGCGGGGCGCGCGGGGTAGGAAGTGTCTCCCGCGGCGTGTCTGGGGCTGGTCTCCGAGTGTGTGTGCGTGTGTGTGTGTGCGCGCGCGTGTGTGTGTGTGTTTTCTTAAGCCGGGCTATTCAAACCCTGCTGCAATTCTCCGGTAAACAATGATTCATGGGGCTTAATGCAAATAAACGGATTGCAAACGGCGCGGTCCGCGCACTTTGCAGCCGGCCCGGTGGAGCGGCCAGTGCCGGATTTCTCCCTTTTTTTGCAGATCTGCAGAATATGGCGTCCCTGTCCTGTTTTAAAAATAAGCCAGGCTGCCATTTTTGTTTTTCTTTTGTCTGAAAATTTTAATAAAACTGTCTGAGAATGTGGGAGAGGCGGCTGGAAGCAGAGGGGGCACCCGAAGGGTTGGCTTTTTTCCTTTTCTTTGGAGAGAGCCGCGAGCCTTTCGGGGAGGTGAGACACAATGCAATTGCACTTTAAAGAAAAAAAAAAAAGGGAAGCTGCCGGGCGATTTGGGCGGGGGGAGGGCTGGGAATTTAAAGTTAACTCCGAAAGTTTGCTTTGCTTTGCTTCTCTTTCTTTCTTTCTTTTTTTTTGGAAGGCGGTGAAATGCCGCGAAAGGATCTCGAGGCCCATTTCTCCCCCAGCCAGCTGCCTTTGCAGGATTTTTGGGAAAAGTTAACTGCCGGTTTCCTCAGAGCTGCGCGGGATGGGGGGCCGAAGTGGGGGCAGATGTGGAGGGTTGGGGATGGGAGTTTTGGGGGAACTGGGAAACATTTTTTGGCAGGGGCTCTATAAACATGGCATTGTAAGGAGCTAGATCCTCAGATCTGGGGGAGAGGGCCGGCAAGAGGGGCTCAGAGTGGGCCCAGGATTTCCAGCAAAGACCCTAGCATGAGGAAATAATCCTGCTGTCCCACCACCCTGTCCTCAGTGTGGAACCTTTGGGAGCTGTGTGTGTGGCAGTGGGCCTGTCTCCTTCATGGGTGGCCAGGACCCCCCATGTAGGCTGGAATCCTGCCTAGGCCATAGGGTGACCCTTGGACCCTGAGGCAAGTGAGCTTGGCCCTTTGCAGTTGGAGAGCCCCCTCCCCAACCTGGTGGTCCTCCTGCCCCCAGAGGTGGCAGCTCGTGGTAATGCCTCCCGACCCCACCCTATGATGAACTTTTGGTTGGGTGCAGGCCTGCAGCCCAGTGCGTCCTGTCTGAGGGGAGGGGCAGGAAAGGTAATCTGGTTTGCTAGTCCCCCTTGGTGTGAGCCTCACTCCTGTGGTATGCTCTTATTCCTTTCTGCCACTCCTGCCCTACGCCCTAGAGGTAGAAGCACTTTGGACTTCGGTTAAGTTCCTGAAGTATCTTGCTGGACAGGTCAGGGCCTGCTGGCTCCGCAGGCTGCCCAGGGGGATCTGAAGGCCAGGCCCACAAGGTCTGGGGTGAATGACTGGCGCTGTCCAAAGCGCTGGGGCAGTGTTGGGCCAGGCCTCTCATCTGTCCCCTACTCCAGTATTTCTTGGAGGGGAGACCTTTCTAGTCTCACTCCTGGTTTGTGTCCTGGCTCCACTAGACAGAGTGAGCTCCCAGAAGACAGAGTCGGGGGTTGAAAGCTGGGGTTAGGGGTTCAGGGCTGTGGAACTTGGCATGCCTTGGCCAGAGGGTACCAAGTCAGGTGATTTTTAGATGGAGGAACTGAGGTTCAGAGAGAGGAAGTGACTTGCCCGAAGTCACACTACCAGGTAGAAGGAGACTGAACCCAGGACCTGGGTGTTAAGGCTTCCACTGCTGGGCTCCCTCCACTGTTCTCCATGGGGGGCCTGGACCCCTGGAAGATCCGTTTTGAACAGAACTGGACTAGAATGGGACAGCATGATCCCTTCACCCCCTCCTACCTCCTGCCATAATAATCCTCCCTGAGAGAATTGAACTTTACAGTTTGCACAGTATGGTGTGGTGGTTATCACATCAGGTTCTCCCAGAAACTCAGTTGGGGTTAAATTGTCCTAGTGGCGATTATGAACCTCATTATAAAGAAAACAAGACTCAGAGAGGTTGAGCAGTGGCAGAGGAGGCTTAAACTCAGGCCTGCAGGCTCCTTGTCTGGTCTTTTCCCAGGTGGACTTTGGTGCTTGTGGGAAGGACTCGTCTAGGTTTTGGGCTAATTCTTCTGCTGAATCCAGTGACTGTGTAAAAATCCAGAGGCCCACCCTACCCAAAGAACGTCAGAGCTGAAAAGGGTTAGATGTCAGGAGGTCACCTGGGCTCAGGGAGGGGAAGCCACTGGCTGGAAGTCAGTGATTTGGGTCTCAGAACCAGATCTTGATCTCCTGCCTCCCTTCCTCTGTGACACTCAGAGGGACAATGAGCCTCTCTGCCCATTCCCAGGCTGCATGGGCCCCAGGATGGCAGGAATTGCTAGTGGGTGTTGGTGCTGGTGATGGTGTCATGGAATAACAGCCAGTGCTCCATGGAGACATGAACTTGTCCCAGGGACTAAGGAATAGGCTATCTGCAGGCTTGGGGACGGAGGCAAGCCGGTCCCACCTGGAAAGGAAGAAGCACATGTGTGGATGAGGTGGGGACCGGGTCTGAAGCCAGGCTGGCCCTAGTCCTTCACTGGGCAGACACTTTTCTGCCTTGTCCCTCTGTAAAATGAGGAGCCATTCGTTCCTTCTTCTGCCACGGGCTATTTTATTCATTCATTTGTTGCCAGATCATTCCTTTATTTTTTCATTATCCATTAATTAGTTTATTGGTTAGTCATCTCCGTAATCTACCCATCTGTCCTTCTATGCAGTCCTTAGCTCACCCAGCCCACACTGCACAGACATGTGAGATACCAGTGTAGTCCTCCAGGGCTCTAAAGCCAACAAGGAAGAAGGGGTGAGACTGCAGGTGCATGAAGCACTAGCCAGGGCAGTATTCACTGGGCACCTCCATGAGTCGCCAGGGGAGGTCTCTCAGAGAATGGAAGTCTTGAAAACACCAAAGGAGTCCCATAAAGCTTCACAGTGGTAGACCTGGGTCCTGAGATTAGGTCGCATTGTATCACATGGCTTCTGTGACTTTGAGCACATTCTTTCCCTTTCTGAGCCTCAGTTTCCTCAACCCTAAAATGGGGTACTTTCTGTGAATCTCTCATGGGTTGTTGGGAGTGATATCAAGACAGTGTATGACATGTCTCCCCGTCCTGGCCAGGCATGTGGTGGGAGCTCAGTATGTACCCACTGAGTGATAAGGATTGCTGATTACTGTCCTAGGCCCTGCCATGATTTTGAGAATGGTGATGGTGGTTTCAGAATGAGGCACATGATCTGGGCACCCTACAAGCCCTGGTCTGCTTTGTCATTCCCCTGCTGAAACTCTTGTAATGTTTCCTAGGCATTTAGAAGAAAAAATATCTGAAGTACTTTCTGGGCCTACAAGGCCCTTGATAGTCCAGGCTCTGCCCACCTCTCAACCTTGGCTCCCCGCATCCCATCGCCACCTCTAGCCACACACCAGTTTCGTTCTGCACCTTGAATTCACAAAGCCTGGTGGCAGGGCCTTTGCACATTTCCCCACCAGGACAGCTTTTCCCTGAGTGTTTACATGACTGGCACCTTCTTGTTTCACAGGTTTCTACTTGAATGTTACCTCCTCAGAGGGTCTGCTTGGATCACTTGCTCTAAAATAGCTTCCTACTCTCACTGTCTCACATCAGCCGCTTTTTCTTTTCTCTTGTGGCTCTCACCAGTATCTGAAACCCTCTCATGTATTTATTCACACTTCTTGCCTGTCTACACCACTAGAACATGCTGAAGTGCCATGCGTGTGAGTGAGCAGGTGGTTCTGGCGTGGCGTGGCGTGGCTGGGGCTTTTGTAGAGGTGAGGAAATGCTAGGAAGTCCAGGTGTGGTAGCGCATTGCCTGGGAGATAAAGTTACACCGAGGGGTGTCTTCTCCTCCCTCCGGGAGACTCGGGGCTGTTGTTAGGAAATAATGAGATGATTAAATCATGGAATCTAAGAATCCAAGTCTCTTCCAATCTCAGAGCTTTAGCATCTGAGAAGCTTTCCGGCTCAGAACCTTGGACGCTTGGAATCTTAGCATGATAGCATGATCCAGTCTTAGGTTTAGAATCTTACAAAGTGGACTCTCACTGCCTTATTTAGCATCACAGAGTGCTCAATTTGTGCCACGCCATGTTGTTAAAGCCTTTATAAATATTAACATAGTTACAGGTGAGGAAGCTGAGGCACAGAGATACTTAGGTATCATGGAGCAGTTGCTAGGATTTGAACCTAGCACTCTGGGACTCCTTAGAATCCCTCAACTGTTGAGGGGAAGCCCAGCCTCACTTGACCATTGCACAGGGCAGGAATCCCTTTCCCACACCCTTGTCAAAAGGGCCTCTGGTCTGTGCCTAAACCCCCCTCCAGTGAGCTCCCTCCTAACCAGCCACCTAGCTTCCTGTTGTCAGAAAGTTCTCATCGCTAGTAAGATTTTCTTCTTTACAATGTGTAAAGTGCTGCACCTCCTTTGTGTGTAACGCCTGGGAAGTGATGTTAGTGTCATGGTTTCCCAGTGCCTTTGACCTTGTGGATTCCTGGTTTCAGTAGCCTCTTTCTTCCCACTGGGTTGTGGGAAGAAAGGCAGACAGCCTCAGTGCATTGTTGAATGTAAGAATGAATGAATGGATGCACAAAGACCACAGGAACCCTCAGGATTTCTGAGTTCCTATCTCTCTAGCCTGGTGCTCGGCACTCATCCGGGGTAATTGGTCAGGCTTGGTGTACTCAGGAAAAGGAGACACTGTTATCTCTCCAATAAAGTGTGTATCTGATGACATTTATACGTGCAATTCTTGGAGAATCATGTGAGATCTAAAATCATGCACTATTAGGAGCGAGGTGGACGTCCCAGATTTTCTAGCCAAACTTCATTCTAGCAGCTGGGGAAACTGAAGTAGGAAGGGAGAGGAGCAGGCCTTGTCCAAGGCCATGTGTAGCTCTGTCTGCTCCCCAGAGGCCAACAGGCTGCCACAGTATCTGCTTTGGGGTTCAAAGGCAGGGGAAAGCGCTCGATGGGACAGCTGCTGCTTCTCTAGTGGAGAAGCAACCCCTGTACAATGGGGGCAACATTTTTGGATGCACAGGGTACACCTGGCACTTGGGGGGAGATTGAGGAAGCCAGCTGCGTTGAGAGTGGGTTGGGGCCATGGTGATGGGGATGGCTTTCTAGAACCTGGGGCTGGAACTAGGCTTTGGAGGCTGGCTGGAATTTGGGGGAGGTGGCTGAATAGTGTCTTTAGTGGATAAAGTGTGTAGGGAAGGCCGAGGGATTTGACTTTGGGGCCTAAGAGGTCCTGCTTTGTTCCCTGCTTCATCCATGTGGCCATAAGGATACCGTTGGTGGGATCTCCACCATCTGGGTCCCTTTCTGAACTTTGGGCAAAGGCTTTAGGATTCTTTTTTTTTTGAGATGAAGTCTCGCTCTGTTGCCCAGGCTGGAGTGCAGTAGCTTGATCTCTGCTCACTGTAAGCTCCGCCTCCTGGGTTTACGCCTTTCTCCTGCCTCAACTTCTCGAGTAGCTGGGACTACAGGTGCCCGCCACCACACCCAGCTAATTTTTTTTTGTATTTTTAGTAGAGACGGGGTTTCACCGTAGTTAGCCAGGATGGTCTCGATCTCCTGACCTCGTGATCCGCCCGCCTCGGCCTCCTAAAGTGCTGGGATTACAGGTGTGAGCCACCATGCCCGGCCAGCTTTAGGATTCTTAAGGGGACAGTCTAGGCAGCCATTCCAGGTTCTGCGGCTCTGTGGGGGTACACCTGCCTGAGAGGGGGCACAACCCTTCAACACACTCAAATACATTCATACATGTTCACACTATTGGCTTTTCCATTACCACCCCAACCCTACTTCCTGCACCATCCTTGCCACTGTGGAGCACTCTTCTGCTATTTCAGAAATACCACCGCAGATGTCCTAAACTGGACCCCTAGGAGCCAGGAGTTCAGGAAGCATGTCTGCTGGAGTGTGCATGCACACACGGTACACACATCACACAGGAGCACATGCATGCTCTCTTGCCACTGGTAGGACCACATACCAAAGTGCACTCTCCTGGGAAACAGCACTCAGCCACATGCTTGATCATCTGCACATTCTCCCACACGCATGGTGTTCATCTAAACACAGCTCTGCTCACTCAGGCCTCCGTGTGCACACGTGTGTTTTTACATGTACATGAGTCTTGCATTCGCATACTCATTTACACTTGAGATAAGATAGCCTCAAATTCTAGGCCTTGCACAGCATGTCTCATACACACCCTTGCACTCACGCCTGCACCCACACCTGGCCTAGATCCGCTGGAAATGGTGGAGCCAGCAGCTCATTTCCATCTCCTGCCTTCATTCACTAGTATTTCTTGAGCATTTACTATATCCAGGCCTTATGCTAGATGCTGGGGATAGAGGGGAGGAAAACTGATGTATATAGGTCCCTGCCCTAGCGGAGGTAGACCGGCACTGTACAAAAGATCACACAAATGATGATGATTTTTTTTTTTTCTTGAGATGGAGTCTCACTCTGTCACCCAGGCTGGACTGCAGTGCACAGTCTTGGCTCCCTGCAACCTCCACCTCCCAGGCTTAAGCAATTCTCCTGCCTCAGCCTCCAGAGTAGCTGGGATTACAGGCATGTGCCACCATACCCGGCTAATTTTTGTATTTTTAGTAGATAGGGTTTTGCCGTGTTGGTCAAGCTGGTGTCAAACTCCTGACCTCAGGTGATCACCCACCTCAGCCTCCCAAAGTGCTGGGATAACACACATGAGTCACCGTGCCCGGCCACATGATGATTAAGATTAGAGATTTTGGTCACTATGATGACTGATGATGGGAGAGGGGCAGAGGGAACAGCCTGGGTGGAGACCCCGAGGTGAGAAATCCAGGGACAAGGAGAAGGTGGTGGCACTGGGACCTAGGGAAGGTGCAGGGGATGAGGCAGCAGGTGAGGCTGAGTCTGGTGGGGCTTGGAGCCAGTCTTCCCTGGCCTGTTCCCCGAGAGCCACTTGTCCACCCCACACCCTCCCCAGTCCTTTCTCTGCCCAGCTCAGCCCAGCCCTCCCTTTGCTGCTGTGGCCTGCTTGGGGCCTGCTCTGTCTGCTGGCCTGCACCCCAGCTGGAGGCCTATTTGGCCTGCCCCACAGGCTGCCTGCCCTGGAGGTCCTGGGATATAGCAGGGAAGCAGGCTTGACTACCTGCCAGGGGTTCCCTGTCCAGGACCCCTGAGACTTGTCTCAAAAACTCCTGGGGGCCGGGCCAGAGCCAGGGTCCAGCAGTTGGCTTTCCTGTTTTCAGTTAATCTCAGACCTGGATCTTTGCCAGTCAAAAGAATGGTCCCTGTGGGTCCTGAAGGCTGCCCAGAGCTACTGCCACTCCCCACCCCCCGGATGGCATCACTGGCTGGTTAGATTTCCATGTGGGTCTTTGGAATGTTGGGAAAAACTCCCTTAGGCCTTGGAGAACCTAGCAACAGCAACGGCAGCTGACTGTTCAGGAGTCCTCACTGTGTGTCAGGCAGTGTTCGAAAGATTTTATCCATATTAGCTCACTTAGTCCTCCGTACAACCCATGGAGATACCATGATCATCCCCAGTTTACAGATGAGAAAATTGAGGCTTGGAGATTTTGGTAACAATCCCAAGGGCCTGAGCTGGGACTATCTGCCTCCAGAATCCAGACTTTTAACCCTCGAGCTGTCACATTCCCCTTTAAGGGTCCAGGAGCCCAGGCTATGATTTGGTTGAACCCCTTCACCTTACAGAGGCAGAAAAGGAGGCCCTGAGAGAAAATGGACTTGCCAGAGTGTTTTGTTACCTCTGCCTGCACCAGATGCATGGCCTTGGGCAGGTTAGTTACCTCTCTGAGCCTCATTCCTGACCCCAAAGAAGTGATGACCATAGAAGCTTGGAGGACACATGGGGACTGAAATTGAGAAAGGACCCGGGGTGAGGGCTTCTTAAGTCTCCTGATACTTGCTTTGTAAGTCATTAAGCTGTTTGTTCGTGTTCTAAGCATCTTTCTGAATATATGTTATATTTCAAAACACTCACAGCATCTACGTCATGGGGTCGTTAGGAGCCAGAGTGAGAAATGCTTGTAAAGTATCTTAAGGTGCCTGGCATGGAGGAAGCAACTATTATTATTACCATCATCATTTCATACCAGCAGAAGGAGGTCCCTGTGGGGATAGGAGCTGGGGGTCCCCAGGAGAAATAGAAGTAAGGGAGGGGGATGTGTTCCAAGCCTGTAGAACATTCTCACAGAACTGAGAGGGTGTCATGGCCCCTTCCCTAGATGAGGGCACTGAGGCTACCAGAGAGGGTCAGCCACCCTGGGTGTCTCTGGGTAGCTGGAGGTGGGAATGGGGGGCCCAGAGGGTGAGGGTGTTGGGGAGCGGGAGGGACAGTGAGGGGAAGGGGCAGGCTCCCAGCTCCCACTGACCTGGGCACAGACAGCAAACCCTCGCGCTCTGATCAACCTTGCCATCACAATGAAAACAGCCCTTCCCAGCCCCATGGGGCTGTGGAAACCCAGCCTAATTGGATCCAGGACCCTGGGAGCCTCTTTCCTTCCGGGGAAGGAAGTTCCCAGGAGTGTGTTTCTCGGGCTGGCCAGGCCTAGCCAAGGTCTTGAGGGTGGGGTGGGGTGTAGCATCTGGGGCTCAGGGTTCTAGCTGCATGGAGTGGCAGAGGGCAGAGGGGCCATGGGAGGCAAACTTTGAGCATGTCTCGGGAGCCTGAAAGATGGGAAGCCTCAGTTTCCCTCTCCTAGACCATCTGCTTATCCCCTCCAGGCCATCCTTCCGGCCCCATAACAGCTTGTCCATTGAAAACCTTGGCCATGGCCCTCCCTTGCTCAGGGACCTCCCATGTCCCCCACCATGTTCTTTCACCAGAGCACCTTAGCCTGGAACTCTGGTCCTTTACGAATGGTTCCAGCCACCCCACCCTTCTTCCCTTGTGAATTCCTGCACTATACCCCTGACCCACGTGATGCCGTGTGCTTTCCTGCCTCGGGGCCTTTGCACGTGCAGTTCTTGCCACCTGCCATGCTCTCCTCTGGCATCTCTTGCAATTTCCCCTTCCCCCTTCAGTAAGTCCCACCTGCCTGAAGTCTGTTCTTCCCACAGTGAGATGAGTTCACCCTCCTGAGAATGCTGCCACTACCGTCCCTTCCCTCCCAGCCCGACTGCAGCAGTAGCTGTTGCCCCTCTCTGGGGACAGGGATTATGTTTGAGAAACCTTTACTCTCCCAGGGAGTTAACAGTTTTCCAGCCTGTGCACACGCTGCCCTTCTGCCGCAGTGGCTCTCCTGGTAAACTCCCACGTCTTTACGGCTCACATGGAAAAACCCCTCCTCATCAATTCCCTCAGTGAACATCTGTTGAGTACCCAGTGTATACTAGGCACTTGAGGCCCTACTGCATGGCTGGCGCTGGGCTCTGGGGCTGCAGCAGTGATGGCTGATGGGGAGACAGGCCTAAGGCATCTTTAGAGGCGTGGTATTAATACAAAGGTGGGGTAGGGAGAAGGCAGAGGACCATGGGAGTGTATACCAGGGTAGCCCAATTCCTATGTGGGAAACGTCAAAAGTGACCTTTAAGTTGAGACAGGAGGGGAGACCTGGGTGAGCTGTAGGGCTATGTTGGGGTAGGGATTGTAACTAAGAACCAGACCAAGCCCTGCTTTTGGGGAGCCCAGTCTACTTGAGGGACTGGACAAATAACCAGATAACCAGACACTTCCCCAAGGCAGTGCCAGCTGAGCGGAGTTTTGAAGGCAGTATGGCCCCCAGGTGGAGGGGCTCAGCCTGTGCAGAGCCATGGCGCATCAGATCACCTTGTTCTGGGGGCCCTGATGCTGGAGGGATGGTGCCAAGGGACACACCTGGTGAGATGAGTGTGGCCAGGGGACCTTCTTGGCGAAAGCCTGAGCATCAGACTGGAGTTTGAACTGCACCCCAAAAGTGATGGGAATCCAAGAAGGATTTTAAGTGGTAGACTTAGTGCCCTGGGCAGGCTCTACTTCAGCTTGGTCCTCCCCGCTGGGGCCCCTGGATGGGACCAGGAGTCCCCTCATGACTGCTCTCCTGGCTGGGGTTATGGGTGGGGCTGGAGGCTTTTGCTGTGGGACTTTGAGCAGGCCCCTGTCCCTCCCTGAGCCCCACTCTCTTGGGTAAACTTGCAAGGCCTTAGGCCAGAATCCTATGTGGAGCTGTGGGCTGGGGTTTGGGGTATCTTGCTTTGTCAAACCTTGCTTAACTTTTGGTTTAATTAAAAATATTCCCTTAAAAAGTTACATAACAATACTGTTCCAGGCCTATCGCCCCATGAGCTGTGACATGGAGGAAAATTAGAAAACAGGGATATGAAATAAGTAAAAACCCACCTCATCTCTGCCCCTGCTCCAAGCCAGAAACATCACCACTCTTAGCCTTTTGGTGTTTTCTTCCCCTCTTTTCTCTCAGCACTCAGTTTTCACATAGATATCTTTGCTCTATCTATACATGCAGTTTTACAAAAATCTTCCCATTTCCCCCCATCACAAGTGTTTTTTAAATGACTGCAGAGTGGTTTCAATCCTTCCTTTTAATGGATCCAGTGTCAGGGTGGAGAGTATGGGCTTTAGGGCCTGATTGACTGTATTCAAATCCTACACTTAACTGCTTGACTTTGGGCAAATTTCCTGATCTCTCTGTGCCTTCAGTTCCTGACAGGCCAATGTGAGTGTTAAATGAGTCATTACAAGGCCAGTAACATTAGCTGTTATTAACGACCATAGACTGTGTCACCAAGTAACATGACTTACACAGAACCTATTTAAAATTTCGGCTGTTCCAGGTTTTTGCTGTTGTAAAAAACCACTGATGCCAACAGCTTTGTGCATATAACTTTTTCTCTATTTTTCCAGGGATGGATGACCAAGAGTGGGATCACTAGGCCAGGAAGTTTGGACATTTTTAGAGCTCTTGACAAATTCATGCCAGATTGTTTTCAGAAATGATTGTTACAATTTACACTCCCACCAATAATACATGAGCGTGCCAATTTCACCATACCCTCACCAGTATTGGGTGTTAGCATTTTCTTATTTCTTACTGCTATTTTGATAGGTTAAACTTACTGAATTTTCACTGCTATGGAAGCAGAATCATTTTCCATGTTTATTAGCTGTTAACATCCTTTTTGGATTGGCTAGTCTTTAGAGAACACACATAGCCCCTTCTTGGGTCAATTAGGAAGACAGGACTTAGATACAGGAAATAGTGAACAGTCTGGCACAGTGCCAGAGTGGGTGGAGGGGACTCGGAGGAGGGGGAGGGGTCTTCCTTCTATCCAGGCCACAGCCCTTTCAGTTCCCCCCACCTGATTATTAAGTAATTGATTAATTAATCCAAACCTTTGTCAGATACTGTGCAGGGTTTCAAAGATAAATGATTCAGCCATGATCCCTCCCCAACGGAGCGCATGTCCGGCAGCAGAGATGGATGAGCAAACAGACAGAGCACGGGGTGAGACAGGTTCTGATGATGGAAATGCGGGTACAAAGGGAGCAGAGAGGAGAGCACACAGTGCAGCCTGGGCATGGAGGCAGAGTAGTCCCCGATGGCTTCCAGGAAGAGGTGACCTGTAAGCTGCGGCCTGAGGGATGCATTGGAATTCACTAGTGAAATGGGGAGGGCAGAGAATACCAGGGAGAGGATGCAGCCTGTGGAAGGTGAGAAGGGAAGCAGAGCCCTGGGGGAACTGGGAGACGCTCAGTCTGGCTGTGCAGTGCAAAGTGGAACAGCCAGAGAGATTGGCAGGGGCCGCACACGTAAGGCTTAAGCAATCCAGACATTGTCTGGAGGGAAGTAGGGAGCTATGGAGGGTCCTAAGAAGGGCAGGGTTGGGATCTTTTATTTTATTAAAATTACAGTGACTGCAGTAATGGAGTGGAGGATGAGGGTTCGGTGGGGCGGGGCGGGGGGAACCTGTGAGGAGGCTCTTACAATAGCTGAGGCCAGAGCTGAAGGGAGCCTGTATCAGGGCAGGGGAGGTGGTGCAGACCCTCTTCTCTCCCCACCCGGTAGGATCCTAATCAGCTTCATGGTGCAGATGGAATGTCACATCCTCCAGGTAGCCCTTCCTGACACCCACCCTCCAAGTCATGCGTGCTTTGAGGCTGGGGCTGTGCAGGGCCTGGCGTGCAACAGTCAACTGCCTGCCCACCAGCAGCTGACCCTGACCTCCCACTGCCCCATGCCTCTGGACCCTCCATCTGTTCCCGTACTGGGCTGCCAACTACTTTCTTTCATTTTTCAAGAATAAATTTATTGTTTTCGTTAAGAAGCGGAACAGCATTACAGAGAATTTGGAAATCAGAGAAACAAAGACAAAGACCAAGATTGGCCCCAGCTGCCTCCTGCCTTGCTCCCAGCCTCCCTCTGGGTGTGGCTCCCTGAAGCTTTCTTTTTCTGACGCAGGTTTTTATTTTTGCCTCCTTTGTAATCATAGTGTCCGGACAGTTTTGGGTCCTGCTCTCTCGTGTTTGCTTTGTGAGGAGCTAGTTCCCATGTGGCCATGGGGTCTGGGCAAAGTCTCTTCTTTTTAAAGACAGGTTCTCACTCTGTCAGCCAGGCTTGAGTGCAGTGGTTTGATCATGGCTCACTGCAGCCTCAAACTCCTGGGCTTAAGCGATTCTCCTGCCTCAGCCTCCCAAAGTGCTGGGATTACAGGCATGAACCATGCCCAGCCCAGCCAAGCCAAATCTCACTTTTTAATGTCTGTGTGTTGGGCTGGGGCGGGAGGTGGGGGGTGGCCATAAGTTGCTTTACTGAACCCCTCTGCCTTGCAGTGGGTGAGTCTCGTGACATTCCTTCTGGGCTGCCTGTCCTCTTTGTGTCCATTTGTCTAGGTCTGAAAGTCTCCAGGTGGCAGGGCCTGGCACCTGATGTACCCCTTCCTCAGTACCCCCTCCCTCAGTTCCCCTCTGTGGAATTTGCTGGGCTGGCCTCAGAGACACCCTTCTGGGACAGGGTGATAAACAGACCCAGTTTCAAGTTCAGACTCAGCTCTCTGACCTAAGGCAACTTGCTTAACCTCTCTGGACCTCAGTTTCCTCATCTGTACAATAGGTCTATTGTGAGAGTAAAATAATGGCTGTAAAATATCCTGACACAGTCCCCAGTCCATTGGAAGTGGCCACCTTGGGCTAGAGGCTGGCAGAAATGAATGAGCACCAACCCTACTTGTGAAGAGCTTGAAGTCTGGTGGGGAGGACACCCGGGAAAATATAACTGCCCTGGAGTGCAGTTGGCCCTGTAGTGCTGGGTCAGTGCTGGGCATCCTAACTCCATCACTTACTAGCTGTGTGATTTGGGGCAAGTTGATCGATGTCTCTGTGCTGCACTTTCTTCTGTTAATTGTGCATCTCACAGACTCATTGGGAAGATTCAGTGACATGAATCATGACATATTCAACACATAGATGTTGAAATCAATGGTAGCTGGCACTTTATTACTATTATTATTGTTATTATTGTTATTGTTATTCCCATATACAAGGTGCTGTTGGGAACACAGAGGAAGTGACTGGCTGGGGGTTCAGGGAAAGCTCCGTAGAAGAGGGAACACTTGAGCTGGGTCTTGAAGGATGAGTAGAAGTTCACCAAGTGGGAAAGGACACTCTAGGTAAGGAGCCTGTGATTCCAGGTTGCACTCTGTCAATGAGGGTTTGTTCTTTGGGGGATTAAAGCATTGTGTTCGTCCCGCCTTCCCTGAGTGCCCCTACTGCCCCGCTCTGGGTCTGCCCTGGGGGAGGTGTGTGCTTACCCTCCTGTAGCGGCCTCCTGTGTCGTGGTGGCTGTGGGTTCCTCCTCACGGCAGCTGCTGGGTCCCCGTCAGTCCATGTTTGGGGCCACAGGTCTGTATCTGTCATGTGTGTCGGTTTGGTGCTGTCTGTCCGCATGTTCCTATGGCTGTGTTTGTCAGCATTGGTATACAGTGGGCCCCCTGGGCTCCACTGTGGGGGGCACTTTGCATGCTTCCTTGGCCTCCAGCTCCAGGCCTCTTAGGCCGCCCTCCTCCCTGGCCCAGGCGCAGCCCCTGCCTCTCTGCTCTGCTCCCCAGGGGCTTCCCGCTGCCTTTTCTCCTGGCCTTTCTAGTCCCCTCTGCACTGGGCACTCAGAGGGGCCTTTCTCAACCACAGATTCTGTCCCATCACCTACTGCTTCAAGTCTAGCCTTCAGGCCTAGGAATCAGGGAGCAGCCTTTTAGGTCTGGCCCCAGCTGCTGGTTCCAGCCTCATCTCCCACCTGCCAGGCAACACTGAACACTTGTGGCTCCCCTCACACACTGTTGGGCTCTTCACCGGGGGGCCTTTGCTCAAGCTGTTGCTTCTGCTGGGAATGCTCCCACCCCTCCTCTGCCTAGCTAACTCCCACTCATCCTTTAAGACCCAAGGCAGGCATCACCTCCCCTGGGAAGTCCTCCCTGATCCTCTCCAGGCTGGGTCGGGTCCCTGGCTCTGGGCTGCTAATCCCTTCCATGGGGGGTAGGAGCAAGTGCCTTGCCCAAGATCACACAGCTGGTGAGTTGGAGTCAAGATTGGAACCCGGGTATGTTGGGCTGCAAACAGAGCGGGCTGTTCCACAGTCCTGGTGAGGCAACAGTGGCTGGGACTGCTGGAGAAGAGTGGGTGGGCTTGAGAGAGATTTTGGAACTGGAATCCTGAGGACATGGCTGAGATGGGTCTGAGGTGGGTGGGGAGGGAGGGCAGGTGTGGTAGATCACTGTGTGTCTGCAGGAACATCTGGGCAGGTGTGCGGTAGATCACTGTGTGTCTGCAGGAGCATCTGGGCAGGTGTGTGGTAGATCACTGTGTGTCTGCAGGAGCATCTGGGCAGGTGTGCGGTAGATCACTGTGTGTCTGCAGGAGCATCTGGGCAGGTGTGTGGTAGATCACTGTGTGTCTGCAGGAGCATCTGGGCAGGTGTGCGGTAGATCACTGTGTGTCTGCAGGAACATCTGGGCAGGTGTGTGGTAGATCACTGTGTGTCTGCAGGAGCATCTGGGCGGATGGGGATGTCCCACTGTGAGCTGGGGATGACCAGACCAGGTGCATGGCATAGGGAAAGACCAAGTCCAGCTCAGGCCTGCAGAGTCTGAGCAGCCCAGGAGTTGGCCAAAGGGACTGTCAGGGAGAGACCTGGCTGGAGGGGGGGTCTTCGGGCTTGGCTGGTCTTTAGATTTTAAAATGGTCGGGCCACCCAGGAACTGAGGCTGGTGGGAGAGAGGGGGCTCCCACTCTATCCTGAGGAGCTGAATTGGTGGGGAAGAGAGGCTAGGGGCTATAAAGGAGGCTGAGAAAGTGAGGAACCAGGTGTCATGGCACACAGGCCTTCTCCGAGGGGCCAGGTGGCAGGGAGGCCATGGAGGACAGGACTGGAAGGTGGCCCATAAGCTTTGACCTCAGGGCGGCCGCTGTGCTGTGTAGGTGGTCTCATAGGTCGGAGTTCTTTGCAGAAGCTTGTGGGCCACTTTTCTGCTTCCTCCACTTAGCTTGGGACTCGGGGAGGGCCAAGTTCTTTCCAGTTGGCTAAGGCTCCTCAGCACTGGTCCCAGTTTGGCTCAGAGGATTTGTCCAGTATGAATGGATGGACAGATTGATAGATGGGCTAGCTGCCATCAGCAGGCCGTATTTTGGAAGGGGTGTTTCATTCATCTGCCCATCTGCTGTTTTTCACCTTTTAGAATAAGAGAAACAAAATGACATTTGCTCCCCTGCAAGGATCAGCCCCGTGTCTTGGGGCTGACAGTAGAGAGTCTTGGCTTTTGTCGTGCTTGAGGCCTGGCCACCAGCGTGTTTCCTCTGCCCATTCTAGCATGCACACTCAACCCCCGGGTGGCTGCTCTGTCTCCACCCCCAGGCCTCACCAGGTCCTCAGATAGTCCCCTCTGCGTCACTGCTCCCCTGGCCCAGCATGCTTCCTGCCGCCTTCTCACCACCAGCATTCCAACCCAACATCTTAGCATGGCATTCAGTGCCCTGCGTCTCCCCACCTCTCTGCTCTGCAGCTCTCTTTGGCGTCCGTGGGTGCTGTTCACTGTCCCAAGCCTGCCTTGTGCTTTCACATCTCGATGCCTTTGCTCAAGCTGTGACCTCTTCCAAGAATGTCCTTCTGCCTTGTCCCTCTGTCCTGAACACACATCTGACCATGTCTCTTTCTGGCTTCAAGCCCCTCCCTTACGCAAGATCTGAATGGCTTGGCCTGGCCCTGGCTACCTTCCTCCCTCACCTCTCACCAGGGCCCACCCTCTTGTCCAGGTCCCAGGGCTGCATAGGGGATACCCACCTCACAGGCATGTTGGGAGTCTCACATGAGATGCAATGTGTGTGACACGCAGTAAGAGCTCAGGAAATGTTTGGCCCCTGCCCTGCCTTCCCTGTGCCTATCACACAGTAGGTGGACACCAGGACTAGGGTCGCTGACTGAATCACTACTTAGAACCAGCCAGAAAATGATGCAGAGAAATCAGGCAGAGGTGGTGTGGATCAGATTAAGTGATCTGGGGCCCAACTAGGGTGAGGGGTGGCCCCTGCCTGACCAGGGGTCTGATAAGTGGCAGAGAGGATGTTCCAGCTCTGGGACCCTGGGCAAGGCCCCCTCTTCCCATGGCCCCCTGACCAGTGTAGTGGCTCTGAACTTGGCACTGAACTGAACTGAAGAGGAGGAAAAGACGGATCTCCCAGAACTGTCTGAGAAGCAGCGAGGTGCAGTGGGCAGAGTCCTGGGCCAGGGCCGGAGTGAGGCAAGGTAGCCTGTTTCACCCCATTTTACAGAGGAGGAAACTTGAGGCTTAGAGAGCTAGCATCCAGCATCACAGCACCGTGCTGCTTCCTGTTTCTCATGCATGTGGCCTGAGCAAGGTGCCTCCCTCCTGGTGCCCTCGTTTCTTCCTCTGTGAAATGAGGGTGAAAATTCTTCCTTGCTTGCCATCCTCCGGAGGTTCTAATGAGAATGCTGGTGGGCACAGAAGAGCTTTGTAAACTGTGAGCAGTGCTAGATAATTGTATGGGATTGTCTTTAAAATCATTCTGATTATTATTACTTCATTTATTCATTTCATTATGCAACTCACATTATGGATAACTTTTGGACCTGGGTGCTGGGGATGCCCAGATGAACAAGACAGGTGTATCCAATGTCCATGCTCCCTGCCCCTAGCCATGGAGCCTCTTTACCCTGGCTTTACATCTCAGTCGCCTCCACATTTCTCCCTGTGGACAACAGCAGGGTTGGGACAGGTCCTGAGACTGCTGTGTGAGCAGGTGCTCACCTGTGGGGTCGCAGCCATGTCATCCTGAGGTAGGGCTTGTTCACAAGCCTGTGGTCAGGATGCTTTGTCGTTCCCCTGAATAGGTAAGGGACTGATGAACTAGACTTTGGAGTCAGGCAGATTAGAGTGGGAATCTCAGCTCTCTGCTTACTTGCTGTGTGACCTTGAATAAGTCACCCCACCTCTCTGAATTCAGTTTCCTGAGTTGTAAAATGGGAATGATAAGAGTACCTACCTGCCTTTCAGTGTCATTGTGCCTGGCACAAGAGAGGCACTTGGTAACTTGCAGCCTTCTCGCTGTAATTATTGTTTTGAGTTTGTTCTGGGAAAGGAGAAGTCCCAGGGGTCTGGAACATTCAGGGAGAACTCCAGGCAGGAAGTACTTCTTGTGTTGGGCTGTAAGGGATGGGTGGGCAGAGGGAAGGGCATCTTGGTGCCTGTAGGTGGAGGAGCAGGAGGGCTGATGGAGGGCAGGAGCTGCCCCAGCCGCCTCAGGAGGGTGCTCCGACCCAAACTGGCCCTCAGGCTGGGAGTGAGGGGTAAGGACGTTTGCTTATAGATATTGAGCCATTTGCATATGGGCATTTGCTCTACCAAAGACTAGGGTTTGCAAAGCAAATTCCCCAGAGGAACCAGCTTGAGCAAATCTGATTTCTAGTTTTGACTGTGGCACCTTCGCCTTGTGGCCTTGGACAGGTTTCCTCCTTCCCTTCTCTCTGAGCCTCAGTTTCTTCACTGATAAAATGGTATAATAATACCTCTTGTGCCTACTTTCAAGTAAAGATCACAAGAGATAATTCATCTAAAATTTCTCTCTTGAAATATTGAGATTAGATCGTGTCCTTATCGAGGGTTTTCTCCCGAAACCTTATAGCTACCATTCCAATAGGGGCTTTTCAAGCTCATAGGACGAGGAAAAGAGGTTGAAAGTGCTTCATTTTGGTCTTTCCTGTCAAAATAAACAATTTCATTTAAGCAACAATACCAGTTAGGCAAGTGATTTCCATAAGAGAGAGACAAGAGAAACTTGACAGGGAGCAAGACTTAATGGAAACCCTCTGTGAGGCATGGTCCCTGTAAGTCACTTCTTGACTTACTCTAGGGTCGCAGGAAGACAAACCTTCTGGAAGACTGAGATAGCCCTGAAGGCCCATCCTTCATACTGCCCTGGTTGAAAAGGCCTTCTAACCGCACAGGCCTGCCATGGAACTTGCCAGAGGTGAGGGCCACCAGTCTGTCACACACTTTTACCAAAGAGCCCCAGACTGCCCTAGCTTCAGGCCTCTTCGGCCCCTCCGTAACCACAGCATTCTCATCCACATCGTTGTAGGCCAGGTGTTGCACGTGGCATTGAACAACCACACATGGCCTGTTTCTTGAAGATAACTTTCCAGAAGTACAATTTCTTGAGTCAAAAGGCAATAATCATTTGGGTCACTGTAAATTGTCCTGCCAAACTGCCCCTCAGAAAGGCGATATCTGGTGACCCCATGTTGCCCCCTGATTTTGAGAAGGATATCTGGACTCAAGGAGACAGGGGGCAGAAGGGCAGGGATCAGGGATGGGCATTTACAAATTTGCTCCAGTCCTCCCCAGTTTGTCTCTGGACTCGGGGGCCCTTCCGTGTGGAACGCATGGGGTTGGCACAGCAGCCTGGGGCCCTCCTGGGGGTGGAGATTGGTTGGCCAGCACTGGGGTGACAGGGGTGGGAGCTGGTTGAGAGTACTCCAGTCTGGATGTGACCTTTGCTCTGTGGGGCCCACTAAGTGGGGGCGTGTCACTCAATTCCAGGTTTTTCAGCCTGGAGATGTGACTCCCTAGGCCTGGTGGGAGGCCTGCTGTGCTGTGAGGCTGGGGGACCCATGGGGACATGGATCGCAGACACTGGCCCCGACTTGAGTGGGCGCAGCTGAGGAGTGCTCGCCCCAGGCCTCGGGGAGGGCTCTCTTCCCGGTGACAGTCGCTCTCTTCCCGCAGGATGGCCGAGCCTCGATTTAACAACCCCTACTTCTGGCCCCCTCCTCCCACCATGCCCAGCCAGGTAAGACTGACGTCGCCCCTCCGGATGCCCTACCCTCCTTGGAGCTGCTTCGCTTCGCCCTGGGTTTTGGCTGTGCCTTGTGGGGCGAGGGGTGAGAAGCGAGGGGCGCGGGTGGACCAGCGGGCCTGGGGTAGGCGCGGGACGCGGTCCAGACCTCCTCAGCCCGTCGTCTTACGCCCGCAGCTGGACAACCTGGTCCTGATTAACAAGATCAAGGAGCAGCTGATGGCCGAGAAGATCAGGCCGCCTCACCTGCCGCCCACGTCGGCCTCCTCGCAGCAGCCGCTGCTAGTGCCGCCGGCGCCCGCGGAGAGCAGCCAGGCCGTCATGTCGCTGCCCAAGCTGCAGCAGGTGCCGGGGCTGCATCCGCAGGCGGTGCCGCAGCCCGACGTGGCGCTGCACGCGCGGCCGGCCACCAGCACCGTCACAGGTAGGCGTGCGGGCGGGGCCGGCGAGTGGGCGGGGCCGGGGAGGACTGGGTGGGAGGGGGCGGGCGTAGAGGGGACTTGGTGAGGATGGGACCCTGCTAGGTGAGAGCAGGGCGGGCAGGGCCTAGGGGTAGGGCGCAAAGCTTGGGGTGGCGGGGATGGCCCCGACGAGCCACGGCACCGGAGTTCCAACGACCCTGTACTGGAAGGACCCTTCTTCCCGCAGTGGACACGACAGGAGCAGGTCACAGTCCCATGGGGCTCACCAGGAAAGTTAGGTTCCCAATATAGAACTTTGGAAAGCCTGAGATTCTTTGGGAACCCAGAGAACGACCAGATTTGGGGGGTAAGAGCCGACACGCAAGGAAAGGTTGGCAACAAACCAGGGAAATGGGACAGGAAGAGGGAACCGCACTTGGCAGAGGGAGTATGTGTGTAGGAAGCAAGAGAAGGACAGACCGTCTGGGGTGGGAAGGCCTAGAAGATGGTGATGATGATGGTGATGGTGGCAACTAGCTGCAGTGGAGCGCCCGTCTGTTCACCGGTGTTCATTTTACTCCCGGCAGCCTGTGAGTTGTGTGCTGTTGGTATTAGGTGGAACACCGGACCGTTTTGACTTAGAAAAACAGCAGTTTCATGCAGTTCACCGTAATGTCTCTATTCAACAGATGAGGAAACTGAGGCAGAGAAAGGTAAAGCCACGTGCAACCACGGTTTACAGGTAGTAAGAAGCAGAGGCCAGCAGTGTGGCTCCAGAGCCTGTGTTTTCACTCTGTTTTGATACTCAGTTCTGCTGAGGCTTCAAGGAAGCAGGGACCAGATTAAGAAGGGCCCTGTAGGCCACAAAGCAGTTTGGACTTGACCCTTGGGCAGTGGGGAACCACTGAAGGTTTTTAAGTAGGGGAGGAAACACTCAGATATGGGTTGAGAAAACCCAGTCTGGCTGCTAGGTGGAGACAAGGTTGTCAGGGGGTAAGCATGGAAGCAGGGAGATCTTCAGGAGTGTGGTGACCCGGGCAACACGGTGGTAGTGGGAATAGAGAGAAGTGGACAGATCTGAGATACATTGTGGGAGACAAGAGGACAGGATGTAGGAGTGTGAGGGGAGGCAGGAGGTGAGGGAGACTCCCGGGCCACTGCCCTTGTGATGAAATCCCTGGAGAAGGAACAGGGTTGGGGAAGGATGTGAGCTAAATCTTGGATAGGTTGAGGCTGGGGTGCCAGGGGGACATCCTGGGGTAATGTCAAGGGGCTGGAGCCACCGGAGGCCCTCCTTGGAGCCTGGTGAATAGGCTTTCTTGGGAGATCACAGTGGCTGGGCCTTTGTTCCTCCCCTGTCACCTCTGCTGCCAGCCGGGTGATTCTGCCTCTTTCCTTCTCTCCTGCCTTTTCCCAGAGTCACCCAAGAATTACAGGGCCTGGTAAACCTATCCAGGCCCCAGCCGCACTCTGCATATCCCCTGTTACTATGATTTTATTAAATTTGTTTTTTCCATTATAAAAGTAATATTAAAAAAGTAATATAAGCATATTAAGGGACATTTGGAAAAAAGAGAAACCAGCAACAAAAAAATCATTCATAATCCCCAGCTCCCAACCCAGCAGCTCAGAGAGGCTCTTGGTCCATTTCCTTCCTTTGCCATATTTTTTGTTTTTCAATATTCGTGTGTGTTTTGCTGAGCTTGTGGTAGGGCTGTACCCATGGTTTTAACTTGCTTTTCCTACTCACCATTCTGTCATAAACATACTTGTTCCACTTTTTATTATAAAGGTAATACATAGTCATTATAGAAAATTTGGAAATTGCCGATAAGCTGAAAGGAGAAAAAATAGCCTTAATCCTACTATTGTGAGAATTTTCATGTTTATAATTTATTTTGTCCTTTAATCACAGATGTTAAAAATGGATAAATTCACTAGGTAAAAGATTCAAATAATATAGAATCAGATAGACAAAGTAGGAAAATCTCCTTTACCAAAAAATTCTTCTCTTTCCCTAGAGAGAACCACAATTAGCAGTTTGATGTGTCTCTTCTCAGATCTATTCCTGTGCGTTTACATATGCACATATATCTTGTCCAAACTACGTATGTAGTTTGAGTGTGTGTTCTTTAAAATAGATGACCTCATATGTCTGTGATTGGCTTTTTTCACCTGACAGCACATTTCGACCTTCTCTCTCTGTCACTGCATCACATCGATCTTGTTTTAGTGGCTGTGCAGTTCTCCCTAATGAGAGTGGACCACAGCTCTTTACAAAGCTCATGCTGAGGACAAACAGGTTGTGTTCAATTTTGTCTGATCACAATTTTGTATGGACTTGTACACACATCTTTATGCTCATGTGGGAATATTTCTTTATTGTAAATTTCTAGAAGTAGAATTACTCTGCCAAAAGTTATGTACATTAAAATTTGTTTAAATTAATTATCATTATTTTTTTAAAAGATAGGGTCCTTGTTCTGTTACTCAGGCTGGAGTGCAGTGGCATGATCATGGCTCACTGAAGCCTTGACCTCAGAGGCTCAAGTGATCCTCCCACTCCAGCCTCCCTAGTAGCTGGGACTACAGGCACACGCCACCACACCCAGCTAATTTTTATAATTTTTGTAGAGATAGGGTTTTGCCACGTTGCCCAGGCTGGTCTTCAACTTCTGGGCTCAAGCAATCCTCCTACCTCAGCCTCTTAAAGTGCTGGGATTACAAGTGTGAGCCACCGTGCTTGGCCATGTTTAAATTTTAATGACTGTTGCCAGACTACCCTTCATTAAGGCTTTGCAAATGTATGCTTCCACCACCAGTGTATGATACAAAACATTCTGCTGCTGACTTGACATTATCTTTTTCAGTGCACAAATTTTTAGCTTTTTTTTTAAAGAAAAAAAAAACGTAGTTAGAACCACACAATAGATACCATTTTATCTTTTTGTCTGCTTCAGTTGATATTATAAATGTTTCTAGTCCTCTCATTTTTAAAAGAATAACTTCTACTACAGAAGTTTTTAAAACTCTCATTGTCGAATCAAATACAGTTAAGCTTCTTTTTTAAAAAAAAATTACTCCATAGGCCGGGCGCGGTGGCTCAAGCCTATAATCCCAGCACTTTGGGAGGCCGAGACAGGCGGATCACGAGGTCAGGAGATCGAGACCATCCTGGCTAACATGGTGAAACTCCGTCTCTACTAAAAAATGCAAAAAAAAAAAAAAAAACTAGCCGGGCGAGGTGGCAGGCGCCTGTAGTCCCAGCTTACTCGGGAGGCTGAGGCGGGAGAATGGCGTAAACCCAGGAGGCGGAGCTTGCAGTGAGCTGAGCTCCGGCCACTACACTCCAGCCTGGGCGACAGAGCAAGACTCCATCTCAAAA
>NC_045434.1:189375065-189417544 GCF_002776525.5 Piliocolobus tephrosceles | reverse complement strand
AAAAAAAAAAAAAAAAAAAAAAAAAAAAATTACTCCTAGTCTACCATCCATATCACATGTTGGCACATTCTTTCCTACTTATTTTTTCTGTGCATACATATGTAGTTTGCTTAAACAAACATAACCTCCTTTTCAATGGGCAGTTCAGTAGAGGCAATTAATCGCTGTTTACCGAACCCCTTCCTAATGTTGCATATTTCAGTTGCCTCTAAAATTTTGCTGTTATAAATAAGACAGCAGTGAACTTCTTTGTGCCTCAGTCTTTTTCTATAGTTTGAATTTTTCCAAAGTGCCTCTGTTATATAACTCAATTTAATCTTAAGGTGCCTAAGGCATCTTACACATGCACAAGGTCTCATTTAGTTACCCCTGGGTGGTAACTTATGAACGTTATCGCCTGCCAAAATCACATAGCTGGGTGGGCAGCCGAGCTGGCCTCTGCAGCTCCCCTCACCCGTACCCCCACCCGCCTGTCTTCGCAGGTCTGGGGCTGTCCACCCGGACCCCGGCTGTGAGCACTTCTGAGTCGAGCGTGGGCACAGGCACGGGCACGGGTACCAGCACCCCGTCCACACCCACCACCACCAGCCAGAGCCGCCTCATCGCCTCGTCCCCCACCCTCATCTCAGGGATCACCAGCCCCCCTCTCCTGGACTCCATCAAGACAATCCAGGGCCACGGCCTGCTTGGCCCCCCCAAGTCCGAACGCGGCCGCAAAAAGATCAAGGCGGAGAACCCGGGGGGTCCGCCTGTCCTTGTAGTCCCCTACCCCATCCTGGCCTCGGGCGAGACTGCCAAGGAGGGCAAGACGTACAGGTGGGGGTCTTGGCGGGATGGGGTCCGAGTGGGCTTGGGGCTGGGACTTGAGCCAGAGCTGCTCCAGGAGCCCAGTAGTGGGGCTCAATCGGACCCTTTGGGCCGAGGGGGCAGGGCTAGGTTCCAGAGGGGCGGGGCCTTCTGGAGAGCCCCACCCACATCCCGAGTCCCGATTTGGGGAGGGCTGCTGGGTAGGGGACTACAGCTTTGGACCCTTAGGTGTGGCCTGTGCCTGGCAGCCGCCCCCACAGCCTGGGGTTGTGAGAGTCGGTTTCCTCCTCCCTTTAAGCAGTGTTCTCAACCCTGGCCACCTTAGAATCACCTGAAGAGGGCGTGCACAGTGGCTCATGCCTGTAATACCAGCACTTTGGGAGGCCAAGGTGGGTGGATCACCTACAGTCAGGAGTTTGAGACCAGCCTGGCCTGCATGGTGAAACCTCATCTCTACAAAAAATACAAAAGTTAGCCGGGCCTGGTGGTGCGCCCCTGTAATCCCAGCTACTCAGGAGGCTGAGGCAAGAGAATAAGTTGAACTTGGGAGGCAGAGGCTGTAGTGAGCTGAGATCGGGCCACTGCACTCCAACCTGGGCGACAGAGTGAGACTCTGTCTCAAACAACAACCACCACCGCCAGAATTTTAAAGAATCACCTGAAGAGCTTTCAGAAAATGCAGATGCCAGGGCTGCATCTCCAGGAATTCTGAGTTAATTTTTTGAGGGTGGAGGGTGTGGAGAGTGTGGAGGGTGGGGCAGGCGGTATTTCTTAGACGCTCCCCAGATGATTCTAATGAGCAGCCTGGTTGAGAACTACTTCACGTGGTAGAGCCTCCTCCCCAGAACCGTGGGATGTAGCCCTGGGCAAAGCCTCACCAGGATCAGGCCTGTCTTCCCTCTGAGGTATAACCCTATGCCCCGGGCTCTGTAATGTTCCCCCAGGCAAGAGCTTCCTCCTCCAGATTTAAGGGTGCCCAGGCTGGGAGACTGTCTCGTCTTTCCCAGGTGGGCCTGTGCTTCTTGGGCTCCTCACAGGAAAAAACTGTCCCAGGAGTAAGGTCTCTCTGATGTAGAAGACCTCCCCTGAGATGGACAGGCTTGGGGGGGGGCGGTCTTCCCGCGTGTGAACCTGCCTCTTGCTCCACAGGTGTAAGGTATGCCCGCTGACCTTTTTCACCAAGTCAGAGATGCAGATCCACTCCAAGTCGCACACAGAGGCCAAGCCCCACAAGTGCCCGCACTGCTCCAAGTCCTTTGCCAACGCCTCCTACCTGGCCCAGCACCTGCGCATCCACCTGGGCGTCAAGCCCTACCACTGCTCCTACTGTGATAAGTCCTTCCGGCAGCTCTCCCACCTCCAGCAGCACACCAGGTGAGCGACCTGCCTGCTGCCCTGCTGCAGCCCAACTCAGCACCTGTGGCCTGGCACATAGAGCCAGTGCAAGGAGGGGCAAGGACCTTCTCCAGGTGCCCATTGCCCTCAGGGTCACGGCCTTTGAGGACCTCACTGGCCTTAGCTGTTGTTACTGCACCCCGTCCCCACTGTTTCTCATCTCTGTGTCTTTGCACATGCTATATCCTTTACCAGAGACACCTTCCTCCCGCTTTTCCCTGTTTCTCTGGCCATCCCCTTGTCATCGCTCAGTCTAGCTTCCTCCAGGAAGCCCTCCCTGATTGCTCTAGCTGGGTAAGGGACCCAACCTCTGTGTCCCCACAGGGCTCTGTGCATGTCCATCATAGCAGTGGTAGGCTGGCATGCCCACATCTGTTTATCTGCCCACCTCACTCAGTCTGCTGGGAGTTCTTGAAGGCAAGAGCTCAGTCTCTTCCATTTCCACATCCCCAGTTTGTGGCACAAAATAAGCAATTATTAAATATTTTGGAATAAATATAACTGTTTTTTACAGAGCATATGATTTGTCCATTTAACAAATACTTACAGAAACTTTTACTCTATGACAGACACTATTCTAGATGTTGAGGATACAGCAAGGAACAAAACGGATGAAAATCTCTGCCTTCATGGGGCATACAGTTTAGTTGAGTGTGTGAAAGGGAGATTCAAAGCTATAAATGCTTTAAGAGAAGTCTGTGGCTGGGCGCGGTGGCTCACGCCTGTAATCCCAGCACTTTAGGAGGCTGAGGCGGGCGGATCCCCTGAGGTCAAGAGTTCGTGACCAGCCTGGCCAATGTGGCGAAACCCCGTCTCTACTAAAAATACAAAAATTAGCTGGGTGTGGTGGCGGGCACCTGTAATCCCAGCTACTTAGGAGGCTTAGGCGGGAGACTTGCTTGAACCCAGGAGGTGGAGGCTGCAGTGAGCCAAGATTGCGCCATTGCACTCCAGCCTGGATGACAAGAGTGAAACTCTGTCTCAAGAAAAAAAAAAAAGAAAGAAAAGTTTGTGCAGGAGGGCATAGCCATCAGAAAGAATGGCTCACAAAATAAAAATACCATTGGTATTTTTAAAAACGAGCCAAAGATTACCAAGATTGCAGTTCATCTACTCAGAGGGGAAGCAGCACCATTTTCTCACATGTGAGAGATCATCTGTGTGAGCATTGGCACGTGTTTGCCAATATCAGCATTGTAAAAGTCAGGGATAAAACTGTTTTTTGTTGTGGAGTTTGTGGAGTTTGTAATTTACAGAAAGAACTCAAGGTTTTTTCTGTTTTGAGGACCAATACTATACAGAAGGGCTCTTTTTTTTTTGGGTGGGGGACAGAGTCTCACTCTATTGCCCAGGCTGGAGTGCAGTGTCGTGATCTCGGATCACTGCAAGCTCTGCCTCCTCAGCTTCCCAGGTAACTGGGATTACAGGGGTGTGCCACCATGAGAAGGGCTCTATCTTTTATTTGCTTTTTTTGTTTTTGTCATTTATTCGTTTATCTCCATTGTCTTTGAATCCTTTATCCCTGGGTGCAAGATGTTTTACCTTGTCTATTTCTCTGACTTTGGGACATGATGTGTGAGTATGATAGTAAGAATCAAGTGGCAGGCTGGGCTCAGTGGCTCATGCCTGTAATTCTAGCACTTTGGGAGGTTGAGGTGGGTTGATCGCTTGAGCTCAGGAGTTCGAGACCAGCAACATGGCAAAACCCCATCTCTACAGAAAAATACAAAATTAGCTGGGAGTAATGGTGCATGCCTGTAGTCCTGGCTACTTGGGAGGCTGAGGTGGGAGGATCAATTGCTTGAATCCAGGAGGTCGAGGCTTCAGTGAGCCCAAGTTGCACCACTACACTCCAGCCTGGGTGACAGAGTGAGACCCTGTCTCAAAAGAAAAAAAAAAAAATAAAAGAATAAAATGGTACAGTGGCAGCAGGGCCAGATGTCAGTCTGTTTTCTCGTTGCCGTGATTCCCAAGGCACACATCTGACCACATAAGTTTGTTTCAGAAATTTTCTGATTTTGTTGTTACTTTGATTTTTAAAAAATTTGCCCAGGTTTATGTACAGAGATGTATGTAACAAGGTGTTGACTGATCAAGTCCTCCCGGTTGTATGGTTCTTAAAATTAGAGCATGTGATAGAAAAGCTTGGGAGTTAACTCTGTTAGGAGACTTTGTAAGGCCCCCAGGCCAGAACTGCGTGTGTGTGTGTGTGTGTGTGTGTGTGTGTGTGTCGGTGTGAAAAAATTTTATATTATTAGAGATCAGGAACCTAGAACCATCCAATTCACCTCTGCCAGATTGTGCCTATACAACATGTAATGTGGGGGATACCCTCTTTTTGGAGCATCTTCGTTTGTCAGTGTTTCTGGACATGCAGAGATTGATGTCTTTTCATAACCTTAAAGGCTGAAATTCCACAAGCCGTAGAGCAGGTCCAGTCCGGTTTCCTGGAGGCCCGGGGAGCCCTCATTCCCATTTTGAAGTGCAGACCTTGTTTCTTACTCTCAGACTTGTCATGCCTAATTAAATGAAATTCGTCTTTAAATGTGACATTTCTGGCACAGCCATGGTTACAAATTTGATTTACCCAATTATATCCTGTTAGGAAGGAGGACGGATTCTTACAGATCCTGTTTACAGAACTAATGATCGTAAAAGAAAAGGGTCTCAGCAAAGATACTTTGAAGAGTTTTTAGCAATTATTCCAAGTAGTTTTGTAGATAAGGCCAATTACATTTGTTGTTTTCAATAGAATGATTATTTCAACATTTCCTTGATGATTTATTATTTCATATCTATGTTAGGTTTTTATAGTCCCCCTCCCACCCTCACCCCCAGAATTCTGAAGAGTTAGTTGGAAGAAGGCACCATTTTAGGAATATTTTATTCTAGTTTATTGAATACAGCCTCCTAAATTGAGGATTAGAGACAGATTAAAGAAAAAAAAAGACTTTTGGAAAATTAGAACATTAGTAGAACATTAAGGGTAAAAGCAGTTTCATCCAGTCCTGGGGAATAATTCCTGTTCCTCTGATCGTGGGTTAGTTAGCCCGCTTTCACAGTTATCTACTTCTGGACCAAGGACTCTTGGAGTCCACCTTGGCCTCTGGCAGTGTCTGGTCAAGAAGAGGATGTCAGCGTGGCAGTCTGTATGCATTTGTCTATTCTAGCTTGAAGCAGAGGCCTTTAAGCAAGTGTGAGGGTAAAAATCAGACCTGTTGATTAGACCAAATGATTCCGGTTAGTTAATTATAATAATCAACAATATCACAATGGAGGACAATAAAGTCCTCTATGAAGGTATAATGCATGATCAATTTTTCATATTAAAAACATGTTTGGTTGGCACGGTGGCTCACGCCTGTAATCCCAACACTTTGGGAGGCCGAGACAGGTGGATCACTTGAGGTCAGGAGTTCGAGACCAGCCTGGCCAACATGGTCAAACCCCATCTCTACTAAAAGTACAAAAATTAGCCGAGTGTGGTGGTGCACGCCTGTAGTCCCATCTAATTGGTAGGCTGACGCAGAAGAATCACTTGAACCCGGGAGGCAGAGGTTGCAGTGAGCCAAGATTGTGCCACTGCACTCCAGCGTGGGTGACAGAGCAAGACCCCATCTCACCAACAAAAAAAACATGTCATCGGCAGCAAGCACATTGGCCCATCTTCAGGGTCTTTTAATCCCATAAAGCATTATCACTAATTGTTCAGCGCATTTTAAATCTAGAGACAAAATCTTTTTAAAGAAATGTCTTTGTTGATGCCTATTATGCCACCCTCTGTGCATTAGATTAGGTTTTTTTGGTCCATCTTAAAAAGTGCACAAGAACATATATTATACATATTATATGTTTATGTATGTATAAAATTAACCCAGGGAGGTTGAGTTTCTCTTTTTGTCAACTTTCTTATGCTACAGACTTCATAGGGCAGCTATCACTCTAGTGTTTGGCTAATTAAAAATACGGAGAATATATAAGCCAGGTGCCATGGCTTACGCCTGTTATCCTAGCACTTTGGGAGGCCAAGGTGGGTGGATCACTTGAGGTCAGGAGTTTGAGACCAGCCTGGTCAACATGGTGAAACCCTGTCTCTACTAAAAATACAAAAATTAGCCAGGTGTGGTGGCGGCTGCCTATAATTCCAGCTACTTAGGAGGCCAAGGCAGGAGAATCACTTGAACTTGGGAGGCAGAGGTTGCAGTGAGCTGAGATCGCACCACTGCACTCCAGCCTGGGTGACAGAGCAAGACTCTGTCTCAAAAAACAAACAAACAAAAAAAACAACAAAAAAAGAAGAATATAAAACCCAATCATTGTAAGCATCCCTCCTTTTGTAAAGCAAGGAAGCAAGTCTTTGGTGTTGCCCAGCAGCCATCTGGAAACACCAAGAGCATTTGCATTTGCATTTGCACCTTAGCAGTTTTATCTTTCTGAATTGGGGACCTGGATCTGAGAAAGGCGACAGCACAAAGTTGAGGGAACAGGCAAGCGAATAAACACAGGAGCAAGTGATAATAATGATGAAGAATTCTGTTTTGTTTTGTTTTTCTTCAAGAAGTAGACTTTGTTTAAAAATATTATTTAAGAACATGACCAAAAAAAAGCAACAAAAAATTAACAGGCCTTTGAAGGAGAGGAGAGTATTTTGCCAGAATGTTCTTTGACTCAGGGATTATTCTCCATTCCTGAGGGCACAATTTCCCCCCCCCAACCTCTTTTGGACTGATTTGAGTTCATAATGGCAGGAAACCAAACAAACAACAAAAGAGGATTCTATCAGCATTGGAAGATAGTTTCTAAGTCACTAGATGCTGGCACATATAATTAAACTAATGTGTCGTAACTCAGTGGCAAAGAGGCGAGTGTCCCACATGCCCAGAACTCCCAGGATTCTCTAGACAAACAAACAAACAAAGCCAAAGCTGAAGAAGCAACCAGATTCCAGATTCCTTGTCCTCTATTTGACAGAGGCCCTTTCCTACTTGTTTGTGCCTTGGCAGAGAACCAGGCATCAGATCATATAATCAAATCCATCTTCCCAGTGTTACAGCCACTATTGAAGGGCGTAAAAGAAGGTCATGTCCAAAACAGAGCCAGCCCTAGTCAAGCAATAGAGGTAGAGTTAGCAAGAGGGCAAAGCAAGATCCGCCCTAGGAGCTGAGAAGGATGTGCTTGGGAGCACGGTCGGAGTGAGGCAGTTGAGTGGCACTGGAGCATCTTAATGGGCCTGCAGCGTGAAAGGAAGGCACAAGCAAAGTGAGAGACTTGCGAAGTATTGCACAAGTCCAGGTTTCAGAAGGATCAGCCCTCTACATAATAAACACCACATGGATTTATAGAGAAAATAGAACATTTTCTGTTCTTGTTAGTCTGATCGTGGTAGAAAACCAGCATTGTCTCGTGCAGTTAGTGTATGTGTACGGGTTGTCTGTACTGGCGGATATCACAGTGCGGGAGTCAGGGATGACATTGTTTTGGGCTTGAGACCAGGAGCCTGAGGCTGGCCTGGGCAACACGTTGAGACCCCCATCTCTACAAAAAATTAAAAAGTTAGCCGAGTGTGGTAGCATGTGTTGGTTGTAGTTCCAGCTACTCAGGAGGCTGAGGTGGGAGGATTGCTTGAACCCAGGAGGTAGAGGCTGCAGTGAGCTGAGATCAGCCAGGGAGACAGAGATCCTGTCTAAACAAGCAAACAAACAAACCATTGTTTTGGGAGGAAGTTAGTCAGTTATAGGAAATGGCTGAAAGTTCTATCTATTTGTGAACTAGAGCTAGACAGAGTGACTCTGGATTTGTCTGTTTGTTTATTCAGGGTGCAAAGTGGTTTTGTTTTTGTTTTTCTTTTCCTGGCAGGGCGATGTTATGTACATGCCTAATGATCATTGCAGCAGAGGAAAGTGTCATTTTAGTTTTTTCAAGTCTGATAATAATGCTAATAACAACGACAACTATTCCTTGTTAAAGAACTTCTGTGTGCCAGGTCCTGCTTAAGGTGTTTTAATATACAGGGTGTCCATAAAATCCCTGTGCGGTGTGAATTTGTTATTTCTTCATAAGAGATAATGAATGTGAAAAATGCCACAGAGGGGGAATCCTCTCAAGGAATATGTAACTTTCATATATCTATGGCCATTGTTTTAGTTAAAAAACACGGCATGCCCGAAGCCATCTCATGGCTGAGAAATAAAAGTGATAATTCATGAATCCTTAATAATTTTATTGAAACACTGAATATATTTCCTCTTTGTTTTCATAAGTTGCTTAACTTAAATAGAAATTAATGTATTAAAAACTAACACTGCAAAAATATTTATGAATACCCTTTAAATTCTTAAATTTCTTTATTATTATCCCCATTTTAGAGAGGGGGAAACTGAGGCTCAGGGAGGCAGAGTCACCTGCCCAAGGTCACCCAGCTAAGAGGGGGCAGAAGCAAGATTGGAGTGCAGTGCACCGAGGAGCAGCCCAGTTCAGAAAGAAGGAAGGCGCTGGGGCATCAGGCAGAAGCAGCACATGGGGGTGGCAGTGCCAAGCAAGAGAGCAGAGCAAGTCTTTGGAGCCCCTGGCTGGGACTAGGACAGTGGAGGGTGGAGGGGGGTAGTCCAGGGCCACTAGCTTCAGCTCAGCTTCCTTGTGCTGCCTAAAGAGGAGTGACCACCAACCAGGCACTGTGGCTCATGCCTGTAATCCCAGCACTTTGGGAGGCTGAGGTGAGCGGATTATTGAGGTCAGGAGTTCGAGACTAGCCTGGCTGACACGGTCTTGAACCATAGTGGTCTACTAAAAATACAAAAAAATTAGCTGAGCACGGTGGAACGGGCCAGCTACTTGGGAGGCTGAGGCAGGATAATTGCTTGAACTGGGGAGGCGGAGCTTGCAGTGAGTGGAGATTGTGCCACCGCACTCTAGCCTTGGCGACAGAGCGAGACTCCATCTCAAAAAAAAAGAAGAGTGACCACCTAGAGTCAGGGTGGACTTCCCATCACCACAGGTATGGGAGCTGGGGCTGGGTGCTCCCCTAGTGGGAAGATGCCTTACAAAGAGAGGATTCTGATGTTAGCATTGAGGGCTTAGGCTTGACTTGAAGTTCAGGGACTGAAGACAAGAGGTTTGTCTTGTCTTCAGTCAAGACAAACTCTTCAGTCAAGAGCCAAAAGAACAGGCAGCATGGTCCTTCCTTATCCAACAGTTGCTCCCTGAAGCTTTTTCTGAGCCAGACCCATGCTGGGTGCCATGCACAGGGACACAGGAGCGGGCAGAGGCAGGCCCCTGCCACTGTGACCTGGGAGGATGGCAGATGTGGAAACTTCCTTGAGAGAGGGAAGTAGGAGGTGGAGGTTGGGGGGGATCATCTGGGTTGAGTACGGAGGGGTCCGCAGCCCTCCCCAGTTGGAGGAAGAATGGCATGAGCAAAGGCTCGAAGCCTGCTGGGAGGCTGCATCTGCATGTGTGTTGGGGGAGGTTGGTAAGATGGTCCTCCGGGGAGCACAGTGGCAGAGGAGGAGGCCTTAGGAACTAAGGCCAGAATGTGAAGGGCCTTGCAAGCTGGGGAAGGGGATATGGACTCTGTCCTGGAAAAAGAGGGAGACCGTGGGGGCTGCCAGACTGGGCTGTGAACAGGTCAGAGCCCTGCAGCTTCAGCCGTGCCGAGGCCTGGCGGGGAGAGGCTGAGGCTGGGAGTCCAGGGGGAGGCTGGGCAGTTGTTGCACTTGCATGGGAGGAGGCCAGAGAGGCAGCTTGCTGGTTAAGAGGGCTTGCCTGGTTCCTGAGGAAGAACCCGAATCCGCTGGAGGACTGTTGGTCAGTCAGTCAGCAAACCCTCAGGAAATACAGTCCGGGCATGGAAGTCGCTGATGATGTGGAACCTCTTTGTCTTGTCAGTGATTGACTTCAGAGAGAAAGAACTTGCCTTCATTGAGTCTGTGTCTATTTATGGAATCCCCTCTGTGCTGAGCCCATGTCAGGCGCTGGGGTGATGGTAGGGAATGAGCCCAAGGGAGTTCCTCTGAAGGAACGCAGTGACCACACATGGAGAAAGTAAGTACCCACGCAGAGACTTCTGGGAAGCCTTCGTTGCCTGTGAGGTGGGCCGCAGGGAGCCTGACCTGGTCTAGGGGGTCAGGGAAGGCTGCCCTGATGAAGGGACTTTTATGCTGAGAACAGGAGTTGGGTTTTAGCCAGGTGTTAGCTGAGGGACAGGTGTTCCTAGTAGAGGGAACAGCTTGGATAAAGGATTGGAGGTGGGAAAGGGCTCAGTGCTGGAGGAGCTAGTGCAAGGCCACTGTGGCTGGGTTTCAGGGCAAGGGGAGAAGGGGTTGTGGGGTTTAAGATAAAGGCAGCGTGAGTCCTGGGGACCCTTAGGGGTTAGGTGACGGGGAGCCTAACTAAACGAATTTCCCAGCTCTAGAGGGAATGAGGATGGGGTGAAGTGAAGAGGATGCTGGCCTCAAGCAGAGTTGGTCCAGATGACCCTTAAGGTCCTTCCATTGTAGAGACGGGGTGCAGCGGCCTGGGGTGGGATCCTGAAATGTGACACCCAGAAATGTGCAGGTAGAACAGGGGTGCTCGGAACTGCGTCAGCTCAGCTTCTCTTGGCACAGCTATTGTGGAAGGCCAGACCCTGGGCCTTGATCCTGAGACTAGGGCCCGTCTCTGCCCTCAGGATTCCCCAGCTGGCAGGGGAGAGAAGTGTGGGCAGCCTCGAGGGTCCAGTGGGGTTGGCTCTGTGGTGAGGAATGTGCTCTGGAAGCCTGTGGGGTGAGCAGTACACTCAGGAGATTCTGCAGAGCCCCACTCGCCAACGTATCTAGAAGGATGAGCTAACACTTACCGGGCCAAAGAGCCAGGGAGGTCCCAGTGCTGAGGATGCAGACATAGCAGAGGTGTGTGGAGACTTATCAGATACGGCTGGCAGGGAAGAGTCATTCTCGGACCAGGACATAGGGTGTGTACGAGCAGGGAGGGGACGCTGGACCACCTGGTGAAGGCTTGAATGACATAAGGAATTTGGACTTTGTCAATGTTTATAATAGCAGCCAATGGGCTTATTGGTAGCAGGGAATGTTTCTTACTCAACCCTGTGTCCCTGAGTCTAGCACTGGGCCTGGCCAGAGGGGCTTTAGTTTTTTTGATGAATTTGTTGATGGGCTGATGGCAAACCCAGTCAGTGAGAGGGGCTGGGGCCCTGGAAGGAAGGAGCGGACACCCTTTTGGTAAAATCTGGATATTCCCCTCCACTTTTGTTCCTCAACAAATTAGGCAAACAAGGTTCAGGCCCAGCTGGCATTTCATTGCCCACCCGCTTGGTACAGCGGATTTGCCCAAATAGATGCTTGAAGACACGCCCAGGGAGATGGTGCAAAGGCATGAGTGTAGAAAGCCGGGAAGCCCACTATTAGTGCATGCCAGGCTGCTGAGCTCCATTGTGGACATCATCGCCCAGTCCACAACCCCATCCTCACCTGGGCTGTTGGGCAGGTATAGGCTCATCAGCTCTCAAGTCACTGCCCCAATGTCACCTTCCCCATGAGTCCCTTACCCCCATTTTAAACTGTACCCCTTCTTCCCGGCATTCATGGTCCCCCCATCTTGTTGTTTTTCCCACAGAACTTACTACCTTCTCCATGTGATTTACTTGTTTATTTCACACTTGTTGCTTATTTCCTCCAGGCAGTAGCTTTTGTCTGTTTTGTTCATGATACATTCCAAATACCTAGCACAGTGCCTGGGGCATGGGTACCCAATGTAATGAATGTGAATGAATGAGTAATGATAACTGGCAAACGTTGAGTGCTTACTTTGTAGCAACACTAGGCTAAGCCCTTTACATGCATTATCTGATGTTATCTTCACAAAGCCCGATGAGGTAGGGACTGTATTTTTATACCCATTTTGCAGATGAGGAAACTGATGCTCAGTGGTTTGTCCAAGGTCACCCAGCTGGTAAACAGCCAGGATGAGATCCAGGAGTGGCAGGGACAGAAGGAACTCCCAGGAAGGACACAGAGGGGCTGAGCTTCAGGGCCGTGCTGTCCCACATTCTCCCATTTGCTGGGGTGACCATGTAGCTGTCACGGACATGTGCCTGACATAGGGTAGGGACAGGAAATAAGTGTCTGGGGCCAATTAGAGGGAGATGTCTCCTTCTTCTTAGGGAAGGAGGCTGGGTGGGCAGGGAAGGTCCCGACAAAGCCGTGCATCTGTGTTCTTTGCAATGTGTGGTCTGTAGTGTGGGGTTTTTGAAGGAGAGGGGCAGTCAAATCAGGCCCCCTCCAACGCCTGCACTGGGTTGTTACCAGGGCTCTAGTGGTGGGCTGGGAACAGCAGGGACCTGTGGGAAGCGGGAGGCTCTGGTCAGACTGGCAGTGGAGGGCAGAGAAGGAAGGAGGAGCCATGGCCGTTGAAGTCTCCAGCTCTTGCCTGGGCCCACTCTTGGTCCTTGGGGAGCATGGGCAGTGTAGGGACTGAGAGGCTTAGGGGCTAGAGTAAGGACTTGGGGACTGGAGCGGTCTTGGGGTGTGTGTCAGGGACTTCGACCTTACTGGGCTGCCCATTGCAGAATCCACACAGGCGACAGACCCTACAAGTGCCCACATCCTGGCTGTGAGAAGGCTTTCACTCAGCTCTCCAACCTCCAGGTGAGTGCCTGCCTGCCTTCTGCCCACCAGGTGGCCTGGTGCCCCCGCCACCCCCACAAGGGAGCGTGGGAAGGGGGTGGGGCAGGGGAGCCCTGGTCCTCTCCTGACCCCCTGCTGTGCCCCCACAGTCTCACCAGCGCCAGCACAACAAGGACAAGCCCTACAAGTGTCCCAACTGCTACCGGGCCTACTCGGACTCCGCCTCCCTGCAGATCCACCTCTCGGCCCATGCCATCAAGCACGCCAAGGCCTACTGCTGCAGCATGTGTGGGCGGGCCTACACCTCGGTGAGTCCAGTCAGCCTGTGCCCTGCCCCAGGGGAGCCACTTCCTCTTCCAGGCCTCAGCTGCTTCCCCCTCTTTAGATCTGTGCTGACTCTTCCCATTTTCCAGACAAAGAAATTGAGACCTAGAGAAGGGAAGTGACTCTCTGAGATCACAGGGAAGAGTAGAACCAGGGCTTTTGCTTCCCACTTCTGGTTTCAGCTACCCCAGGCCAAGCCCCTAGCCTCCTGCTCACCTTTAGCCTGAGTCTCCAAGGCCCTGGAATACTCAGGCAGTGGCAGGAGGCTTTTCACCTGTTCTGCACAGCTACAGAGAGAGAAGGGCCTTCCTGTCACCCAGGAAGCTGCAACTGCCACCACGGCCACAAGGTGGCGCAGTGACGTCCACAGCCACCCTCATCTCAGGAAAGGCCTGAGCCGCCCAGAAAGCTCAGAGCATTCAGCCCCCGTCCCTGGGTGGGAATTTCCCCAAACGAGGGCCTTTCGGCACCCAGAACTACCATTCACCCCCAGGCGAGTCGCTTGAGTGTGGGCTTCTGGTCGATTTAATATTCTAGTTAACAGCCCCCATATCCCCAACGTAGAGGTCACTGAGCCTCAGTTTCCTCATCTGTCAAATGGATGAACTCACAGGGCTGTTGGCTGGCAGAGTGGTGCCACATCAACCTGAGCTAGTACCATTATTTATTCACTCAGTCTTTGCTAAACACTTCTGCCGGGTGCTTGGGCATTGGGATGATGAGCCAGACAGATCTATTTTTTGCCCCCAGGGAAGTTAAGAACTACTGTTGGAGACAAGTATTAAACAAGTGCACACATAATTGTTTGATGGGAAATTGTGTAACTGCTGTAAAGCAGAGCCTCTCGGCCCTAGTCCAGATGGACATTTGGGCCGGGCCTTTCCGCTGTAGGCGCTGGCCTGCGTGTGGCAGGGCCCTGAGCAGCATTCCAGGCCTCCACCCGCTAGACGCCAGTAGCAACCCCTCCCCAAGTGGTGACAGCCACAGAATGTCTCCAGGGAGGACACAGAGGGGCTGAGCGGCAGGGCCATGCTGTCCTGCATTCTGAAGTCCTGCATCCTGGGGGACAGCATGGCCCTGAAACTCTGCCCCTCTGTGTCCTCTCTGAGAACTCCTTCTGTCCCTGCCACTCCTGGGTTCGCATCCTGGCTCTTTGTCCCTGGGGGTGGAAATTACCTCAATTGAGAACCACCGTGATAAAAGTGTGTTTTGAAGGACAGCAAGGAGGACACAGTGGAGTTGGGAAGGGGGCTGAGTCCAGATTGACCACCTGGGGGAGCACCACTTAGATGAAGCCTTGAAGGATAATTGGATGAGGAGGAGAAAGAGGGGAAAGAAGCTTCCATGCCCTCAGAGGGGAACACTGAGTGCAAACCCCCTGAGGTGGAACAAACTTGGCATGTTACAAGAACTCGAAGGAAATTAGGTCAGTTGGGGCCTTGGGGCTCTGTTAGGAAAGTTTGGATGTTTTTTGAGGTGAAATGGGAAGCCACAGGGAGGGGACTGTCAGGGAGATTTGTTTGTTTGTTGGTATATTTTAGAGATGGGGTCTTGCCATGTTGCCCAGTCTGGAATCAAAATCCTGAGCTCAAGGGATCCTCCTGTTTCAACCTCCAGAATTAACTGGGGCTACAGGTTGTGCCACTGTGCCTGGCAGGGAAGGTATTTTTGCAAGGTCACTCTGGCTGGAGGGAGTTCATGGATTGTAGGTGGGGTCGTTGGCAGTACTTGTCAGGTGCCAGTTAGGGCTGCCACTTGCTAAGTGCTGAGTCTGTAACATTTATTCTTCCCTGAAGTTCAAAGGGCAGAGGAGGATCAAGAGGCAAAGAGGACAGAATCTGCAGGGAAAAGGGCTCCAAAGGGGTGAGCGGGAGCCCCTGCTTGGCTAGCTGATCTCCAGTCAGTCCCTGCCTATCTCCAATGCTCAAGTTTTCCATAACCTCCTGTACCATCAACCAATCCTGCCTCATCCATACTCCTATTTTTTGAAGTACAATCCAGACATCATACTATTTCTAAACATTTCACTTTGTCTCTAATGATAAAGACTCCTTTTTTGAGCATATCCACAATACCTTTGGAACACCAAAAAGTAATTAACCAAAGTCCTTATCAAATACTCGAAAATACCCATTCAGCACTGACATTTTCATTTGTCTCATGAATGCCATGATTGGGTATATTTACATTATTATTATTTTTTTAAATCGAGATAGAGTCTCGCTCTATCCCCAGGCTGGAGTACAGTGGCACAGTCTTGGCTCACTGCAACATCTGCCTCTCAGGTTCAAGTGATTCTCCTGCCTCAGTCTCCCGAGTAGCTAGGAATATAGGCGCATGCTACCACGCCCGGCTACGCTTTTGCATTTTTAGTAGAGACAGGATTTCACCATGTTGGCCAGGCTGGTCTCGAACTCCTGACCTCAGATGATCCACCCGCCTTGGTCTCCCAAAGTGCTGGGATCATAGGCATAAGCCACCGTGCCCGGCCTACATTATTCTTTTTAGATCAAGATCCAAATAAGATTCCTACATCATAGTGGGCCAGTATATCTTTTAATCTCTAAGTCCCCTTACCCCCACTTTTTTTCTTTGTTATTTATTCAACTGAAGAATAGTTTCCTAGCTAGGAATTTGCGGGTTGCTTCCCTCTGGTATTGGATAGCATGTTGCCACCACATTTGAGGGCTTCCTCTGCTGGGTTCTGAGCACACTGAGGTCTGAAGTCAAGGAGTGGTAGGTTGGAGTACCGCCTCTGCTTCTGGCAAAGGCAGTTGGAAGGATGTGGCTTAGTGTGAGAGCTTCTGCGCCTGCAGTGAGCCCTGGGTCACAGCCTCACCTGCCCAGTCCTGGTGCCTTAGGTCAGATCCAGCAGAGCCAGTGGAGCACCTGATAGTACCCACCTGTAGTCCCAGCTACTTGGAGGGCTGAGGTGGGAGAACTGCTTGAGCCCAGGAGGTTGAGGCTGCAGTGAGCTGTGATTGTGTACATGGTTCCCTGTTCTGAATCTCACCCCTGCCCACAGGAGACCTACCTGATGAGCATTCCAGCCCGGGCGACACAGTGAGACCTTAAAAAAAGAAATCAGGAAGGAAAGGAAATGTAGAGACTAGGGCAGGAGTAGACCTTCAACCCTTACTCCATGCTAAGGGCTTGATCTCTGTCACCATAGCAACCTGTTGAGGTTGTTCCTCCCCCATGCCTGCTTACAGAGGAGGAAACAGGCTCAGAGAGACAAGATGACTTGTCCAGGTTCTCACCACTAAGAAACAGCAGAGCTAGGCTCATGCCCAGTCCTGCTGCCTGACTGTCCCTGGGATCACCAGCCAGATGCAGGCACTGTGCTCCACCGGGCAGACAGGGCTGAGGTTCAGCCAGTATACCCAGCTACAGCCCGGTGGCAAGGGGCTGGAGACCTGGCCCTGGGGAGCCACAGGTGGGCATTGCTGAGGGGTGAGCTCTCCAGCCAGCACTCACCCTTGGCAGCAGTGCAGTGTCTCTAGAACCAATGGCCAATGCCCAACTGACCCTGCGAAGCCGTGGCTGTCCTCCACCCTCTGGACCGCCTACTAAGAGCCCTCCAGTGGCTGCTGGTGGGAACTGCAGCCTCTTCTCCCTCCCTTGCTGGTGGTTCCCTGTTCTGAATCTCACCCCTGCCCACAGGAGACCTACCTGATGAAGCACATGTCCAAACACACGGTGGTGGAGCACCTGGTGAGCCATCACTCACCCCAGAGGACGGAGTCCCCCGGCATCCCGGTGCGAATCTCTCTCATCTGAGCCCACTGGAGGCGCCGCCCCACCCGGCCCACTGGCAGACACAGACCCAGGCAGCACCAGGCCCCAACTCCCTCCAGGGGCCCTCCAGGAACCACCAAGCTCTCTCACCACCTTCCCAACCTTCCAGAAAGCTTGGTCCGCAGAAGCCCTGCCTGGTCCAGTCCAGGGGCGGCCAGGCCAACTGCAAGATTCTGGACTGTTTTGGTGGCATCCAAAGACGATCTCAGAGCACTTTGAACCTCTCTGTTGAGTTTTCTTTTTGTTCCCTACCCTTCACTTGCTTCACTTTTTTTTTTTTTTTTTTAAGTTTGTTTTGGAAATAACAGAAAAGATATTTATTGGCCAGGAAGTTGGTGCTGCTAAGACCGAGAAATTTAAAGAATCGGACAGATGGACGCAGAGAACCAGAGGGCAGTGTGGGACCTTCTCTTGCCATGGCCTCAGGTCTCGAGGGGAGGCTCAGGCCTGGGTTTCTGGACTGCAAAGGGGACCCCCAGGTGGGAGGGGCAGGAAGCAGCCGGAGTGAGCCCTTCGCCCCTGAGTGCCTGGCTCGCACCTCGAGCTGTGCCCCAGGCATCACTGAGCAGAGGGGTGCGGTAGCTTCAGGAGGCAGAAATGAGAGGGGCGGGAGATCCACAGGACCAAAGGGTGCAGTGATGGGCTGGGTGGCGGGCCCAGGGAAATGGGGTGGGGATGGGCTGGGTAAGACCTGGCCCTCCCCTGCTGCCCTGAAGACCACCCCAGTCTACCTCGGTGCTGGCCAGGAAACCTTTCGGCTACCTCTCCCACCATGCCAGACTGTGGGCAGGGGGATGGGGAGGGAGTGGGCCTGGGGCTGGGACCTCCCTCCAGAATTTCCTCCAGATGGGGGCAGTGCCCAGGGAGGGGTTATTTGTCTTCCCTGCCATGGAGTGGGAATCCCCAGCCGAGGCCCTAGGCCCCTCAGCAGGGAAGGGATCCTCGGGGAGGCAGGTCCCAGGAGCAGACCCTGCCCCCAGCCCCCACAGACACACCCCAATCTGAAAGCCATGCGTGTCCGTGTATATAGGAACCATGTACAGAGCCCGGAGAAGCCCCCTACATCCCCCCGGGAAAAAAAGAAAACTAGACAGAAACTCATCTATATATTCTGTATCTGGAGTTCCGTTTTGAATATTAACTGTGTTATTTTTATACACTTTTTAAGCCTTAACTCGCCATTGATTTACCAGTTTAACGTTTCCTGGGGTTTCTTTTCCCATGGGGTTCTCTGCCCCCACCCCCAGCCCTTTGTTTGACTTGCGTCGTCTGATACTCAGTATTGTAGCTTTTTGTCCGCATGTTACTCCCTGTAAATACGCTGTTATACATACTGTTAACACCCCTTTGCTTTTTCTATGGGACCTCCAGGCCACCATATTTAGAACTAGTTACCTTATTAAAAAAGAAAAAAACAGTCTGTTGGCTTCTCAGTCTGCATCTTGGAGGCAGGGAGGTGAGGGCAGGTGCCCCTCAGACACTTCAGGAAGGTAGTTTGCATTCTATTTAAAAAAGGGGGTGGGGAGCAAATGAAAATCAAATGTAGGGGGAAAACACTAAAGGGGGCAAGAAACAAAGGAATTACAAACCCTCTGCTCTTTGTATTTCTCTGTTGTGAAGAATAAACTGTACCTGCACCCGGGTGGCAGTGGTGTTTGGCGTGCTCTGTGCGAGGGCAGGGCTGGGGGGCACCTTTCCGTTGCTCCTCTCCCCTCCCCCGCCCCCCAGACTTGGAGAAGGAAGGAAGTGGCCTCCCTGTGGGCTGGCCTCACTCCAGGTGCTGAACTGAGTGCTTTATGTTGATTGCCTCACAACTCCCTAAGAAGTGGGCAGCAAACCAAGAGAGGCTCTTTGCTAAGGATCATGCTGCAGTATAGTAGCAGTGACATAAATTGACCCAGCATTACCTAGTTCTGGAGCCTTTTTGGATATACTAGGTCTACCAATAAGTCTCACTTCCACTAATCCCTGAGGGGCACCCCACCCATCTGTGGGGTCCATCATGAGTGCCTGATTTGTGGAAGTGATTCCAGGGATTGGGGGGGGAGTCCAAGACGTCCTTGTCATACTTTTTTTTTTCCCATGGGAGTCAATGTTTTGACTGCCTATGAAGGAAATTTAGTAATTAATTCCCCAAAAGTTTGTCAAGTCTGGCCCTGTGGAAGCACTTCTGTGAGGGAGACAGAAGTGACTACCATGGAGGTCATCATCGGGAACTAATTTCCCTGAGTCCTCACGGTCCTCATGTGTCAAGACTTGGCTGCAAAATGATAGAAAGTCCAATCCAAACAAGGATGTATTGGTTTATGTAACAGGACAGTGGTCAGGCCACCTTCAGGGCTCAAAGGATGTGTCTCCAGCTCTCCACTCTGTTCTGAGTCAGCTTCAGCCTGAGGCTCCTGTGGGGTCAGCAGCTCTAGTCTTACAGTCCCCAGGGTTCCAGCAATCAAGCCTCTGTCTCTCTGACAAAAGCCTCAGTGTCTTCATCCGTTTTATGCTGCTATAACAGGATATCACAAACTTGGTAATTTATAATGAAAAGAAATTTCATTCTGTTCGTGATAAATTCCAGTCTCATAGTTCTGGAGGTTGGGAAGTCCAAGACCATGGTGCCAGCATCTGGTGAGGGCCTTCATGCCATGTCATCTCATGCCAGAAGGCAGAAGAGCAAGAGAGGGTGAGGCCAGGCTTGGTGGCTCATGCTTGTAATCTCAGCACTTTGGGAAGTCAAAGCAGGAGCATCACTTGAGTCCAGGAGTTTGAGGCCAGCCTGGGCAACATAGAGCTTGTCTCTACAGAAAAACCAAACCCAAACAAACAAAAAAACAAAGCCAGGTGTGGTGCTGCATGCGCCTGTAGTCCCAGCTACTTCAGAGGCTGAGGTGAGAGGATTGCTTGAGCCTGGGAGGTCAGGGTTGTGGGGAGCCGTGATTGCACCATTTGCACTCCAGACTGGGAGACAGAACAAGATCCATCTCAAAAAGAGGTTGAGAGTGAGAAAAATGGAACTCGAAGCCTCATATCCTTTTATAATCAGCATTAATCCATTCATGAGGGTGGAGCCCTCATGACCCAACACCTCCCACTAGGCTCCAACTCCCAGCATTGTTGCACTGGGGGGTTGTTTCCAACACGTGTTTTTTTGGGGGGGGCCACATTCAAACCATAGCGCCCAGCAAGTCTAATTGGGTCTTCCTGGTTCTAACTGGATCATGTTGTGTGCTTGTTTTGCTTGGGTCTAGGGCCCGTGCTCTCAGCCTGGATGGAGTACAGGGTGAAGCCCTCGTATGCTTCACTTTCTAAAGCACAAGAGGTTCCACTAAGAGGAAACCAGAGTGTGTTACTAGCAGAAGAGTTAATGAATGTGTTGTAGCCAAGAACCAGCATATTTTCAGTAATCTCAGGGGCCTCATCTCTTTCTCTGAAATTGGCCTCCCATAGCCTGCCTTGCCATGAAAAGATGGGCTCTGGCAGCCATATTTGTGTCACATGACCCCATTGCAGCCACAGCCGATTGGCCAGGGTGGACACCTGACTCAGTGACTTGATACATAGATGCAGCCAGTGGTGCATAATGGCTGTCCTGATTCATGTGAGAAAATTGTGCACACCCCTTCCAAGCTCTGCATTCAGTGAGTATGGGTAGCTTGAAATCAGCCACGGTGGGATTTACACCATGGATATTGGCAAACACTATAAATCAGGGCTTTCTTTTTCCCCAGTCAACTGCTAGACATACACCAGCACACCACCGGGTGGAGCTGACCTTCCTGTCAGATTCTCTATTCCATGAATTAGGAACAAGTTAGGAGATGGTGGGTACCTTAACTGGAAAACCCTATAGACTGCAGTTTGGGGTGACTCTGTTGAGCTGGATACAAGCAGAAGAACAAAGCCAGCAGAGAAAGAGCAGAAATGGACCAAGGAGACCAAGAGCTAGTGGTAACCTCTGTTCCTGTCAGTCTTCATCCTCTGGCTATGTTTAATTTCCTGTTTGTTCTCACTTCAGTGAATTTAAGTTGCTAGTGGTATGACATTGCGTTACTTACTAAATCTGTGCCTGATTTCCTCATATGTAAAATCAGATAAACAGTAGTAACCAACTTACAGTGTGGATATGAGTATTAAATGAATCAATACCTGTCTAATGTTTAGAACTGGCACATTGTAAGACCCAATATATGTCCATATCGTTATTGCTGTTATTTGCCTTTGCCCTAAGGGATCTATGATTCTTATGATCAATGATCCCTGACTAAGAGAGCTGAAGATGTTTGGGAATTCCTAGGGGTGGCATTTGAGCTTGCATGGCAAGGTGGGGTGGCTGGGACAGGTGGAGATTTTGCATGTAGCAGTGATGCTCAGGGGACCGAGTCTGATTTTCACCTGCTCACGTGGGGAGTGTGTGAGTGCCACTGTCCCTGGGGGAGCCTCAGGATAGGTGCTGAGGATAGTGTTGATGGTAATGGAGACAGCTGCAGAAGGAGCTTTAGCCCTCTTGTTATTCCTGCTTCAGATCCAAGTCCCTCCGTGCCCACCCCCGCAACCCCTCCTTAGGCCTCTGGGCGCACTAGGAGGGGAGCCATTCCCAAGGGTTGCCTGCCCTGCAGCTTCCTGGAACCCCTCCCTCCTCAAGAAGATCTCCAACAGCGCAAGGCTGCCTCCAGCCCACGCCTTGGAAGCTGCTGAGCACTCCATTTATTCCCCCTTTAAAACAGAAATGACTGGCTGGGTGCAATGGCTCATGCCTGGAATCCCAGCACTTTGGGAGGCCAAGGCAAGTGGATCCCTTGAGCCCAGGAGTTTGAGACCAGCCTGGGCAACATGGTGAAACCCTGCCTCTACAAAAAACAAACAAAAAGCCTGGTGTGGCGGTGCATGCCTGTAGTCCCAGCTACTTGGGAGGCTGAGGTGGGAGGATCACCGGAGCCCAGGGATGTTGAAGCTGCAGTGAGCCATGATCACATCCACTGCACTCCAGCCTGGGCAACAGAGTGAGATGCTGTCTCAAAAACAAACAAAAAACAGGAAATGACTGTTCTCTGGCAAATCCTTTGCACTCTCTGAACATGCTGGAGAAGGGGGAGGCAGGGAGAGGAAGGCAAGTTATGTTTTCTAGAGCACCACCACAACCCCTGCAGGGAGGGAGACTGGCATCCACATTTCACGCATGAGAAAACTGAGGCCAGCAAAGGTAAGGAACTTGTCTACCCACACACAGAAGAAGAGCCGGTTCACATCATCTCTTACTGGCTCATGCTCAGGTATTGAATGGCCCAGCAATTGTTAGGGTTTGCAGCAATTGTCAGGGTCTGCAGCAATTGTTAGGGTCTGCATGTGTGGCCCTGAGTGAATGTTGCAGGGTAAGGTGAAGGACACACATCTTCCCCAGCTCACAGTCAGAAAATAGCCTTTTTTTTTTTGAGATGGAGTCTCGCACTGTTGTCCGGGCTGGATGGAGTGCAGTGGCATGATCTTGGCTCACTGCAACTTCCGTCTCCTGGGTTCAAGTGATTTTCATGCCTCAGCCTCCCGAGTAGCTGGGATTACAGGTGCCCACTGCCACGCCTGGCTAATTTTTATATTTTTAGTAGAGACAGGGTTTCATCATGCTGGCCAGGCTGGTCTTGAACTCCTGACCTCGTGATCCACCCGCCTCGGCCTCCCAAAGTACTGCGATTACAGGTGTGAGCCACTGCACCCGGCCAAATTGCCTGTTCTGACACACCTGGCCCATTCTCATCTCTAATCCTGAGTCCAGAAGGCCTTCTGGGTTTTGCTAATCTAGCTTATATAGGAGACATTTTGAACTGCTTTTGAGAGGGCAGGTCTCTCTTACCATCAATGGCTGGACCTGGTAAATAGCAAGAATTGCTGCCCTACCTGGGAGTGGAGGCTATTAAAATGATAATACTACATAAAAGATTCAGGAGAGCCAGGGTGAATTCCCAGTCTCCCAGGGCCCCGGTTTTCCCAAATGTCAGACAAAATCTCAGGGACTTCAGCGGCTACCTTCCCTATCTTCTTGGCTCTGTGACCACCTTCCTGGGAGCGTCTGACGCCTTCACACTCCTATTCAGAGCCTGTGTTTCCCCACTGGGGATCAGAAGTCTAGACAGCTGCCGTGGATGTGGAAGCTTCCCTCCCAGATACTGTGGCCGAATGTCGCCCTGCTATAGCCCCGAGGCCAGAAAATGTCATTTTGGACTTTGACTGTCTAGGAGAAAAGGCCACAATAACAATTTGGGAATGTCAACTACAGAATAAAAGGAAGTTTTTAAATAATTAAAGTTAGTGTTATTTAGAAGTCTTATTGAGGACCATCGACCAAGGCCTATGGCTCAGGAGGAGCTCTTTAGAGAGGTTCTATCAGATGCTTTGAATGTAGTATTTTATTTATTTTATGGAGACAGAGTCTTGCTCTGTTGCTCAGCCTAGAGTGCAGTGGTGCGATCTTGGCTCACTGCAACCTTCGCCTCCCGGGTTCGAGCGATTCTCGTGCCTCAGCCTCCCGAGTAGCTGGGATTACGGGTGTGCGCCACCACACCCTGCTAAGTTTTGTATTTTTAGTAGAGATGGGGTTTCATCATGTTGGCCAGGCTGGTCTCAGACTCCTGACCTCAAGTGATCTGTGTGTCTCAGCCTCCCAAAGTGCTGGGATTACAGGCATAAGCCACTATGCCCAGCCTGAATGTGGTATTTTAGTTTAGATATAGGTGGTAAAGCTTTAGTATGCGTAAAATTGTATCTAAGTTTGTGTGTAAGAGTGTATCTGGTTATAGTTTATAGAAGCATGATCACTAACCCCGATTGACATTATCTTATATGGAGATGTATCTAGAGTCACTTATTTTTTCAGGGAATATAGTGACTCCGGCAAGGGACGTGGGGAGCTGTGTTTTTTGTTTTGACATCTATATGCTGTCAGTCAGGGTTTTGTGAAATTATGCTGGCAAAGGACATGAGCAAACATGGCTTCTTATGTTTGCTACTTTGTCTCACAGTACAGGAATAATTTATCATATTACTGAAATATGTACAAACCATGCTTATGGGCAGGGGAGGTAAAAGGGCAGAGCCAATGACGGGGTGCCACCTGTATTTCTTCCTGTAGCTCCTGCCCAGACATCCCGAGGGGACAGCCACGCCTCTCCAGCTGCTGACATCACAGGGACTCAGACCCTTTGTGTCCTTGGGCAGTTATGTTTCCTCTTTGTGTCTCAGTCTCCTCATTTAAAAAGTGGGGGTGCAGATGGGACTAAAACATCTCCAGAGGCACCAGCTGCATTCTGCAGGCTCAGGGGTGAAAGGTCTACAGGCTGATCGCTCGAGGCATTACTGCAGTTGTGCCTCGCTCACTGCTAAGCTAAGGGAAGGGGATTTTTCTCTTGAACCGAGGAGCTCCCCAAAGGCGAGGAGCTCCTCCTCCTACTCCCACTCCCACGGACGGGCGCACACGAGGCGGGTAGGGCTTTTGCATCCAGTATCTCTCTGCCCTCCAGAGCGCCATCAGCGTCCAGAAGGGCCCCGCCCGGTTCCAGGATCTCTTCTCTCGTGACTCCCACTCCATACCTTCCCCAGGCCAAAGACGCCCGGAGCGGGATATGGGCCGGGCCGGCTGGGCCCGCGGAAGAGTCGGAGGGCCAGGAGCCGGAGGCGGCGGCGCTAGTCCCGCAGCAGCCGGTACTCCTTGGGGGCCCAGAGCAGTCGTGGGCGGCGGATCTCGGCCCGCGGGCCGAGGTCCGGGCTCCAGCAGAACTCGGGCGACAGCACCTTGGCGGGCTTGTGCAGCCAGAAGAACTTGTTGAGGTGGCTCTCGTCGTGCCAGCGCGCCTCCAGGCCGCGCGCGCGGTCCCAGGCCAGGCCCCGCGCACAGTGCGCCGTCAGGTCGCGCAGCGCCGCCACGCTGCCCCCGAACACCGCCGCGTGGTAGTAGAAGTCGCCCTCGCCCCGCGCCATCACGGCGGCCGAATGCGCGTCGCGCTCGAAGGGCAGCAGCCACCGCGGCCAGTGGTAGTGCCAGGAGTGCAGCTGCGCCACCAACTCGGCCAGCGCCTCGGGCCCAAAGGTGCCGCTAAAGTGCTGGTCCACGTCCATGCAGAACACGAAGTGCGCTTCGCGGCCCAGCTGCCCGCCCAGCGCCGCGTGCAACGTGCGCATGCGCGCCATAGACACGTCCTGCCAGCGCCGCTCGCGCGCCACGCGCTCCACGCGCAGCCGCCGTCCCGGGCCCAGCGCCACGCGGGGCACCGCTCCCGGCCGCTCGGTGAACACGTAGTACACCACGCTCTGGCCCGCCATGAAGTGCTGCTCCGCCGTCTCCAGGAAGCGCTCCAGGTACTTCTCCAGGTACCTAAGGGCGCGGCGCCACGGTCAGCCTGAGAGTGAAGCGAGGTGGGGCCGGCTTCCCCACCTCACCCCCACCCCCACCCCCGCCCCCCCCCCCCCAGCCCCCCCCCGCCCCACCCTCACCGCCGCCCCACCCAACCCTCACCCCACCCCCACCCTAACCTCGCCCCACCCCCACCCCAACCTCACTTCACCTCACCCCTACTGCACCCCAACCTCACCCACCTCACCCCCACTCCACCAGTGCTGCCTGGTTCTCCCCACACCCGGCCTTGAACTCCAGACCCTCCAGCCCTAGCATCTTTCAGCTTAGATGGGGCAGGGCGGGTTGGACTGAAGATGCTTGCAAATTGCCTGCCAATCCTGCCTCATACTGGCCCTTTGGAGGACTGGCAGCATTTCTCTCTTTAGAGCTCTGAGCCTCCATTTAAAAGTCCCAGAACTTGGGTGCTGCCATGAGTGAGGAAGCCCGAGCTGGCCCCATCAGTCTTCAGCAGTTGGTCTCCCAGCTGAGACCCAGGTATTTGAGAGCATGAGAAGAGGAGCCCTTCCTGCTGAACCCTATCTGAATTACTGACACACAGAATTATTATTATTATTGAGATAGAGTTTTGCTCCTGTTGCCCAGGCTGGAGTGCAGTGGCGCCCTCTCAGCCCACTACAACCTCTGCCTCGCGGCTTCAAGCAATTCTCCTGCCTCAGGCTCCTGAGTAGCTGGGATTGCAAGTGGCCACCACCATGTCCGGCTGATTTTTTGTATTTTTAGTAGAGACAGGGTTTTACCATGTTGGCCAGGCTGGTCTCGAACGCCTGACCTCAGGTGATCCACCTGCCTCGGCCTTCCAAAGTGCTGGGATTACAGGCATAAGCTACTGCGCCTGGCCTTCCACAGAATTATTTTATGAGCTATAATAATAAGCTATTTTAAGTCACTGTCTTTCACTGTATAGATAACGAGGCCACCTGGAATATTGTATGAACAGACCTTGGGATCCTAGGATTTTAAAATAATAGTAATAGTGCCTAATAATACTTTGAACTTTTATCATGTGGTAGCCACTGCTTTCTAAGTCAATGTACATTGTCTCATCTAAAGAGCGTTAGAAACTTGTATGTGCCATTGGTAAGTGCTTGAGCCAGGATTTGAACCCAGCGTGGCCCTAGAACCTGTACCTTTACTTGCACTTGCTCTATTCCTGGTGACTGGGAAATGGGAATCAGAGACTTAGGCAATCTCAGCATCTAGGAGTGTTGGACTCAGAATCTTGGAGCTCAGGACCTCAGTATCCCAGAATTTTCTGTACCTTGAGATTGACCCCTAGGGCTGGGGCAGGAATGCCCTAGTCAGCATGGATGATGGAAGTGGGAGCACCAAGGCCCTGGGAGAGGTCAAGGCCCAAGTAGCCCAGCAGTTCTGCCCACCTGGTCCACGGGTCAACCCTTGGTCCTTTTCAGCCCCTTGCCTGTCAGTGGCACTCCTTGCTCTCTCTCCCTTGTAGGATGTGGGGGACAGAGTTCGAGGAGCCTTGAATAGTTGTATGGGGTATCTGGTGACAAAATTCCTTCCCCATCCTTTTGAGTATCTCTTCCTGAATGGGAGGTTCTCACCACCTTCCCAAAGCCACTAGTTCCGTTTTTAGAAATGCTTCTTTTAGTTGCCCGAAACCAGGTTATGGGATCTGACTGCCACTGTCAGCCAAGAGTCCCCTTCGTGTCACTTGAGGAAGGTGGACACCCAGCTTAGGCACTCCCTGTCATCCGTAGTGGGGAGGTCAGTGTGCCTGCCATTTCTTCTCTCCACCTCCTTTCCTGTAGTGATTCTGTCCTGTGCCCTCCACAGTCACCTGTTCCCTCCAGTCACCTGTTCCCATGGCTACTCCCTCGACTTGGTCTTCACCAATGTCTGTCCCACTCTGTAAGGACCTCGTTCTTCTGGCTCCCTGACTGTGATTACCATCCCCAACCCAAAACAGTCCTACCTCACTGACTCTCTAATCTGGTGACCCTGCCACTTTCTCAGCATTTGTCACCCCCCCTTCCTCTCTTCACTTCCCTCTGCCCAGTTCAGATTCACTCCCTTGCAATCCTTCAGCTCCCCAGCCCCTCTCCTTTCATCAGACTTGCTTGGCACCTGCCCCCCGCAATCCTGTGTACGTGCACCTGAGCTGCTGACCTCCAATGGGCCCCTACTGCAGGGAATCATCCCTCTACTTACCCAGTCACACTCCCTTCCTCTCACCACTCTCACCTGAGAGATCCCATCATTTTCTCACTACAAAACTAGTGTCTCCAGATGGATCAGCCCTAGCCCCTAGGCAGGTCCCTTCCAGATGTGGTTCTAGAACAGCCCTGGCTGCCTGTGTTGGGTGGGCTCTACCAGGGAGGAGGAGAAGGGTGGTCGGTCCTGTGCTCATCTGGGGGTGTGGGGCAAGAAGTGCTGTCTTTGCTTCTCGCTTCACTTTGGGATCCCATGGCACAGGGGAGCAGGGTCCCCGCCCCCTCCATTACATGCACACCCTTCCCACTCACAGCCTTGACAGCACTGCTCCCCTTCCCAGGCCTTACCTGCCTACAGCAAAGACAGTCAGCCCAATGGTGAGGTTCTGCTGTGTAGCCTCTTGCTTGGCCACATCTGGGTCGAAAGTGCCATCCCAAATAATGGGAGCCCCCCAGGGGGTACAGGTCAGAACTTCAGGCCGGGCCCTGGCCAGGGCAGGGATGGGAAATAGCTCCATTCATCCACCCACTTGGTGCGTGTTCACTGCCACCTCCCCAGTGCTGAGACCGATGAGACCTAGTTGCTGCCCCTGGAAGCCTCCAGCTCAGAGCAACACGGAGGACTGGGAGACGTGTGGCCCGATGGGGCTGCTGGGCTTGGTGGCAGAGTGCCTGACTCTGCTGGGGTGGGAGATGTGTGGAGGGCAGGGACATGGGGCAGAGCTCCATGGGGTTTGGGGGTGCCCTTGGAGTAGGAGGGATGGGAGCTTCTTACCAGGGACGCAGGGCACCTGTGAAGTTGTCTCTCAGCAGGGCCATTGTGGCGGAAGGGCAGACGCCCATGGGGATGACGGCTTCCAGATGCCTGTGGCGGGTTGTGGCGGGAGGGGGGCAGCCGTGAGAAGCATGTCGGCCTGGCCAGGAGCCCTCTGGCTTTGCTTCTTACAAGGAGAGAGAGCTCACAAGGACACTTGAGCTGAGCTAGCTTCTGCCCTCCATCCCTCAAGGAGGGACTTAGACAGATCCCCTTTAAACCTGAATCTGTGGTCCCACCTCAAGTGCTGGGGAAAGGGGCTTGTACCTGAATTTAGGGAGGCCATACAGAAACAGGCCTAAGAGGCCAAGTGCAAGTAGGATCTGCCGCCAGAAGATTCTCTTCCAGGCCCTGGGGGCGGGAAGGGGGCATCAGTAACTCGTTTATATTATAGACAAATATTTATATGCACACATACATGAAAATTCTTTCCTACTTCTGGCCACCCAGTTCCTCTGCATGAAGGTAGCCAGTGTTACCAGTTTCTTGTGCAGAGGCATGAACTTGGGCAGGTTGGGGGGATAATAACATTAGGGGTTGGGGTACTTATCCTGGGTGGAAGGTGGGACTGACCTTGGACAGGAGAGGCCAGGAGAGGATGCACAGGTGTTTGTGGCTCCGTGACTGGGAGTGTTTTTTTGTTTGTTTGTTTGTTTTTTTTTAAGAGACAGCCTCACTCTGTCAGCCAGGCTGAAGTCTTGTGGTGTGATCACAGCTCACTGCAGCCTTGAACTCCTGGGCTCAAGCTATCCTCCCGCCTCAGCCTCCTGTGTAGCTGGGACCATAGACACCTAATTTTTTTGTTTTTTTGTTTTTTTTAAGAGATGGGGTCTTGCTATGTTGCCCAGGCTTGTCTCCACCTTGGCTCAAGCAATCTTCCCGTGTCAGTCACTGGGAGTTAAGAGCTGTCTGGGGTTTAGAGAAGAGTTACTGGGCTGGATGTGGTCAGAGACCAGGTGTCTGTCGTGGCTGCAATCGTCAGGCCAGGTGAACTCCTCTAAGCAGAGCTCAGCAGCCCACTTTCTGGCTCAAAAGAGGTGGGCTTTGGGATTTGTCCACAGTTCATTGTTTTCCAGGAAGGGCCCCAAATGCCGAGAATCTTAATAAGCTCCTTCTGGGGAGCTCACTCCACTGTCCTCCCACTTTCCTGAGTACTCACATATCTAGAGCAACTGCAGCCACACAGTAGGGAGCACAGACACAGGGGCCGGAGCCCTGGGTTCGAATCCCAGCTCCACTACTCATTAGCTGTGTGACCCTGGGGCAAGGTCTGGTCCTCTGCACATCAGTCTTATCTATAGGATGGGGTAGTAACACCTGCCTTAGGGCTGTCATTGCCTTCACACAAGCTAATTGATGAGAATAGGGTCTCTCATGTTGCGATAGTTCACTCAGCTTTAGCTAGTGATGACCATTCTTCCTGAACACACCCTGATCATCCCCTGGGCAGCCTCCTCACTCCACTCCCATCCATCCTTCCTTCCTCCCTTCTCTTTTTTTTTTTTTTTTTTTTGAGACAGAGTCTCACTCTGTAGCCCAGGCTAGCGTGCAATGGCACAATCTCAGCTCACTGCAACCTCTGCCTCCTGGGTTCAAGTGATTCTCCTTCCTCAGCCTCCCGAATAGCTGGGATTACAGGTGCCCACCACCTTGCCTGGCTAATTTTTGTATTTTTAGTAGAGATGTGGGTTTGCCATGTTGGCCAGGCTGGTCTCAAACTCCTGACCTCAGGTGATCCACCCGCCTTGGCCTCCCAAAGTGCTAGGATTACAGGCGTGAGCCACCATGCCTGGCCTACAAATCCTTTCAAAACCTGGCTCCCCTGGTCTGTTTCAAGAAGCCTGCCAACCTCAGACCCTCCTGCCCCTGCCTCTCCTGCTGCCCCACGTAACTGTTCCTTAGCAGGTGTGTCTAGTAAAGAGTGCTGCGAACTGCCTTGCAGGTGTGTGGATCCACCTGGGCACTGTCTCCGAGCACAGCCCCTCCTCCAGTTCACTGCGCCAAGCCAGAAACCTGGGTGCACCCTGACCCCTCCTGCTCTGCACCTGCTGTCTGCTTTCAGTCCCAGGTTGACCTGGTCTCCTTGATCTCTGCTCCTCCTGCTCTTCCCCGTGCCCCACAGTGACCCTGGCCTGCTCCTCTGTCACGGGATCATTGCAGCAGCACTCTTCATGCTCCTGGTCACTTCCTCCACAGCCCCAGAGTCATCTCATAACAAGTCAACCTGCCTTAACAGTTTCCACGTCACCCAAACAGGTAAACCCTCAAAGAAGAAGTGCATTTAGTAGGCAAATATATGGAAAAATGTTCACTCTCACCGGTAATCAAAGATACGCAAATTAGAACAAGGTGGTATGTTTTGCCTAAAAAATGAGCACTTTAAAAAAAAGATATAATGGGGCTGGGAGGGGCTTGTGCATGTAATCCCAGTGTTTTGGGAGGTCAAGGCAGGAGAATTGCTTGAGGCCAGGAGTTCGAGATCAGGCTGGGCAACAGAGCAAGACCCTGCCTCTGCAAAAAATTAAAAAATTAGCCAGAGTTGGGCGCAGTGGCTTATGCCTGTAATCCCAGCACTTTGGGAGGCCAAGCGAGTGGATCATGAGGCCAAGAGATTGAGACCATCCTGGCCAACATGGGGAAACCCCGTCCCTACTAAAAATACAAAAATTAACTGGCCGTGGTGGCGCACATCTGTAGTCCCAGCTACTCGGGTGGCTGAGGCAGCAGAATCACTTGAACTTGGGAGGCGGAGGTTGCAGTGAGCTGAGATTGCGCCACTGCAGTCCAGCCTGGCGACAGAGCAAGACCCTGTCTCAAAAAAACAAACACAAAACAAAAAAAATTAGCCAGATGGTATGCACCTGTACTTCCAGCTATTCAGGAGGCTGAGGCAGGAAGATCGCTTGAGCGCAGGAATTACAGGTTACAGTGAGCTATGATCATGCCACTGGACTCCAGCCTGGGTGACAGAGGTAGACTCTGTCTTGATTTAAAAAATAAAAGGCATAATGAGAATAGCCAAGCTGCAAGAATGCAGTGAGATCGGCGCTGTTACACTTGCTGGTAGGAGTGTAAATTGCTACAGCCTTTTGGAAAGCTACTTAGCTATGGGAATTGAAAGTGTTCAATATTCATCCACTTTGATTCAGTAATTCCCAGCTTCTGGGAATCTGTTCAAAGGAGATAATCTTCAGAATGAGAAAAGTTTATGCGTAAAGATGTTCATCAGTTTCTGTTAAGTCATGCATTCAACATCTATTTATTGGACACAAGCTCAGCATCGAACACCGTGCTAAGTCAGGGATTCAGAGGGGAATGGGACACAGACCCTGTCTTCAGGGTGCGGAGGCAGGAAGATGTGGGTGTGGTGGGTGAGGGAGTGGGTCACATGACAGACTGAAGAGTTGTGGAACACGGCACAATGAATGCTGTGATTGGGAGCAATGCCGGGTGCTGTGAGGCAAATTGGAGGGTAGCACCTGAGCCTTGGTAGATGAAGAGGTCGTTGGGGCCTCCTGGAGGAGGAGTTGACTTCTAAGCTAGGACCTAAAAAATTATTCATAGAAGTTCTTCAGGTGAAGAAGGCGTGGAGGGGGAAGAGAGGTCCATGGAAAAGAAACAACAGTGTGCAAAAGTGAGGAAGCCTCACTCCTGGAATGTCTGTGGAACTGCAGGGTGGAGGGTAGTAGCAGATGAGAAGGGAGGGATGAGGCTGCAGAGGTGAGCCGGGGCCAAGTCACCCGGGGCCCACATTTGAGGCCCGGGGAATTGGACTTCATCTTGAGGGTCGTGGGGAGCTCTGAAAGGTATTTCCTCTGGGAGTGAATCAGTCAGATTTTTATTTGAAAAAAGAAAACCCCCACAAACCCTGAAGTAGTCCAGCTGAAATCTGGAGCCTGGCCATGGTGGGGTGGCAGGGAGGAGACTGCTGGAGGCAGGAAGATGAGTTAGGTGCCAGCCCCTGGCAGGTATTAGGGGCAACACCAGGGAGTTGGCAGCTGGATGTAGAGGAATAGGTGGTGAGGGGCTGTCAGGGAGGGCACATGGGCAAGACTTGGCCATGGATTAGAGGGACGGGGCTGGGGGACCAGAAAGGAGAGGATGCCTGGTTGTCTGGTTGGAGGAAGGGAGCTGGAGCCCAGAAGGCAGGAGGCTCAGGAGAAAGTTCTGGGATTTACCAGGAGGGCAGGGATGTCATGGGGGAGAGGGAGAGAGTTCAGAGGAAGAGGAGGCCAGGGCCCAGGTGGGAGTGGGAGGAAGACTGAGCAGGTAGAGGACTTAGGGACAGGCACATGGGTTGGGTGGGAGTGGGGCTGTCTTTCCAGAAGTCGGGCTGTAAGGAGGAAAGAGATGGGGTGGCAACTGGAGGGCACGGGATGGTTGTATTGATGGGTGCGTGCTTGTTTCCCTTACACAAGCAAGACTTGAGCTTGGTCGAATGCTGCCTGGAAAGCACCCATGGAGAAGGCGTTTTGGGTCACAGGGAGAGGCATTATCTGAGCTGCTCAAATACAACTGAAGAAGGCTCTAGTGTCCAGCCGAAGGGACTGGCTAAATAAATGTGTTAGGAAGACTCTGCAGTCATATAGAAAAATTCTCACACAGGAACATTAAAGGAAGAAAGCAGGATCTAAAATTGATGTGCACTCTGATTACAATTAGCAAGAATAAAAACATGCACCAGAAAATAAGACTAAAAGGAAGAATGTTTGTGCAATAAAATTAGTGTCTTATTTTCTCTCTAATTGTCTTTAATGTATTTACAGTATGTTGCTTCTTTAATGAAGGAAAAATTCAAAGTTAGCAATTTACACACACACAAAATTTAAGTTATTTTGTGGCTTCTTGCTGACTGCAGTACACCGTCCACATCTCTTAACCATGCCTGAGAAGCCTTCCAAGTCCAGCCCCTCCGCCGTAACACTGTCAGTGCTCACAGCCTCTGGCCAGCTTGCCTGCAGCTAGGAATGGAGACTTTGCGGCGACTAGTCCCAGGATGTTCCTGTAGCCTTCTCTGAAAAAGCAAACTAATGCAACAACCTCAGGGTTCGTTAGCAGGGAACTGGACGAATGAATTAGGCATATCTATACAGGTTGGTTATCCTTTATCCAAAAGTTTGTACCAAAAGTATTTTGGATTTTAGACTTTTTTGGAGTTTTGAATATTTGCATTGTATTTACTGACTAAGTATCCCTAATCTGGAAATCTGAAATTCAGAATGCTCCAGTGGGAGCATTTCCTTTGAATATCCTGTCAGTGCTCAAAAAGTTTCGGATTTTAGAGGGTTTGGGACTTCAGATTTTTGGATGAGGGGTACTCAACTTGTATAATGGAGATCAACATGGCTGTTGAAAAGGGTGAGGTAGATTTATATGTACTCTCTGGAAAAGAGACCCTAATGTGTTAAGGCGAAAAGAAAGGAACAACTAATATGGAGAGGTAGACCTTGCTTCTGGCAGGGCGTAGCACCTGTGCCTGTGCACCCGAGCCTTTGCAGTCATGTATAGCCGCATCTTTCATGACGTGTAGGAAGAGATCTGGAATAGCATCATCCAGTGGAATAATGTGAGCCACATATGTAATTTAAACATTTCTAGTAGCCACATTAAAACAGTGAAACAGGTGTAAATTTGGATGTGCTGGGTTAAATAAAAGTATTGTTACAAATAATTTAATTCCCCACATGCAGTCCATCAGCAAACCCTGTGGGTGCTCCCACTCACTGTCCTCCGTCCCCCCCCCCCCCCCCCCCCCCCTTCACTCTCCCCATCCCCTGTTCTCAGCGATTGATCCCAGTGAGCCGAGTGGGACCCTTGCTTTCTCTCCTGACAGCCAAGTTGTTGCTTTTGCCTCCTTCCTAGTGCCCAAAACTCCCCTCCTGGCCTCCCTCACTGTCCTATTCATGCTTCCTTGTTTCTAATCTGGATTCCTATAACAGTCTCTTGACCCTGCCTCCCAGTCTCCATCTTTTACTCTTAACCGTGAAGTCTCCTAGGCTTCCGCACCTCTGTATTCCACTCTGCTCTCTTCCTCCCATCAGCTAACAAGCTCTGCATCATTCCTCAGCGCCCAGCTTCCTCCTGTCTGAAGCCAGCCTTGACATCTCCTCCTCTTAGGTCCGTCCCCCAGGTTGTGCCTCTGTCCCTTTCCCAGACCTCTCCTCTAGTACCTGCCAAGTGATGCTAGGGACTGTCTGCCCCACTAGGCTCGAAGTTTCTCTGTTTCGCCAGCCTTTATATTCCTGGTGCCAAATCCCAGAGCCTGCCTTATAATTCATGCTATTCATAAGTATTTGTTCAGCAAATGAATGAAACAATGAATGAGTTATTTGTGTTCATTCTCTCTTCCAAGTGAACTGGTACTCCTTTGCTGAAAACTCCATTTTCTTCAGGATTAAGTCTGCACTCCTTATGCATAATGCCAGACACTTACTGAGACGGATACTTGGCCAAATGTATTTTGTGCCTGTCCTGTTAAAGGCATACCACAGCCCCTTGAAGGAGATGCTGTACTTATCTCTACTTTACACATGAGGAAACTGAGGCTTAGAAAGGTTAATTCACTGGCTTAGGGTTGCAGTTGCTCAGGGGAGAAAGCAGGGGTCCATTTGGGTCACTGGGATCAACCGCTGAGAACATAGAAGGAAAGATCAAGAAAATGCAAACTGCAACTTGAGAAGCACTGAGTCGGGACAGCCAGGTGAACACCGCTGTCCAGGGGACACACAATACCTGAGGGCAGCACCCCAGGGTCACTGTGTGAGAGAGGACATGCAGAGGCCTGGAGCGGATGTCAGTGACATCTCACCTCTGCAAGGCTGGGTGGCCTCATTGGTGTGAATCAGATGCACCACATCTTCTTTTAGGAGTAGGTTTGGTTCCCTCCCTCTTTGCTACACACATAACTGACTCAGGTGGGGCCTGGTTTTCATTTTCTTCCATAAAAGGAAAATTAAGGTCCAGAAAGTGAAAAGAACTGCCCAGAGTCCTGTAGGCCTGTGGTGCACCTGCACACGTGGCCTGCACTCCAGCAGCAGGAGAGGAGGCAGCACATGGGGCGTTCGTTCTTGCCTGGGGGCTCCCAAGGGCTCACTCCCCAATCTCAGCATCCTCCTCCTCCCCTGTCAGCTCAGGGTCCTGCCAGCCATTCCCTGCCTCCTGGGACACCAGGCTTTCCAGTCCCTAGTTCTACCCTCTGGGGATCAACTAATCAGTTTGTTTCTTCTCCAGTAAGTATCCGTGTTCTTTTTTTTGTTGTTGTTGAGACGGAGTCTCGCTCTGTCGCCCGGGCTGGAGTGCAGTGGCCGGATCTCAGCTCACTGCAAGCTCCGCCTCCCGGGTTCCCGTCATTCTCCTGCCTCAGCCTCCCGAGTAGCTGGGACTACAGGCGCCCGCCACCTCGCCCAGCTAGTTTTTTGTATTTTTTAGTAGAGACGGGGTTTCACCATGTTAGCCAGGATGGTCTCGATCTCCTGACCTCGTGATCCGCCTGTCTCGGCCTCCCAAAGTGCTGGGATTACAGACTTGAGCCACCGCGCCCGGCCAGTATCCGTGTTCTTTAGGTGAAAAGCCTACTGCAAGTTTTCAGGGCGCACCTTCAATAGGCATTTGCCGTTTCTGTTGTTTATACTTTTCACCAAGGCATTTGCACAGGGGGTAAGGTGTAGGCTTGGGCTTTGAGTAGAACTGTCGGATTCCCTAGCCAGAGCTTCCCGCATGGCATTTGGGCTCTATTTGATCTGGGCCTAGCTCAACCCTGAGGCTCATCTCACAAGGTTCTCAGCCCTGTTATTTCTCCCTGTGGGCTTGGCTGCTTCCCTTCCCACTCTATTCAGCTCGTCTGAGCTCCTGGATGGTTGGCTGCAGCTGGGCTCCTCCGACTCCGAGAAGCCTGGTCAAACCCTGTACTGGGAGCTGGCAAGGCTGCCTCTGGAGGTGCACTGTGGGAGGTATGTGAGGTACTGTGTAAAGTACTACAGGAGCAGGAAAAGGCTGGAGGGCTTTCTCCCCCTCTGTGGCTGTCCCACCCTCTTCACCAGCCTCCTCCCAACCAGGGTAGGGCAAACCGATGCTTATTCTGGGCTCTGGGCCTCAGCCGGGGCACACAGGCAGAGCTGGTCTTGTGAACTCCTGTGGTCAGGCCTGGAAGGGTGCTGAGACCCAGGACTGGGTGGGACCCCAGCTCCTCCTGCCCCTCCTATGCCCCAGCCTGGGAACCCATAGTCTGTGGAGGCCCCTGACCAGCCCACTCCTCCATATTTCTTGTTCAGATTCTACCTGCAGAAGGTGGTCCCTCAAGCTCCACCCTGTGCCCTGTTGCCCACTCTCCTTGGCTTCAAGAAAGGGTTAAAGATCAGCCATTAGGTCTTAAGGGGGCACAGGTTCCTAGTCCTGGACTGTCAGTCCTAGTGGGGATAGAGGGAGCCCTCAGTTATAGTCGGGGAGGGAATGTAGCCCGGGTCTCTGCTTTCCAGCTTGCCAAGGGGGTTTGGAGTTAAGGGAAGCAAGGGGAGTCCAGCTTTTCGTTGGCTACAAAATCTTGCGGAATACAGCCTTCCCCACCCCGGTGTCCATGCACACGGATTGTCTTTCTTCTCCTGGGGCAGTGTCCCCTCTTGGAGTCACCTTTTCCCAGGACCGGAGGCCTTAGCTGGTATTCCCGGGCTGGCTCTGGTGCCTCTCCTTGGTACTGTTTTAGCCATCAGACTGGATCCCTCTTAGCTCAGCTGAACCCAGGCTTTCTTCCTCTCCACACCAGTGTCCCCACTCACCTGAGTCCCTCCTTGAGAGCCATATGGGGAAGTAGGTAGGATGGCCCGGAGCAGACTTTCCCAGCTCAGAGCCGGGGAAGAAATGGCCTGTTCCTGGAGACCTGGACCAAGCAGCTTCTCCCCCTTTACCTCAGGAGCTGCACCCACAGGAGCAGTCAGGATGGACTGCCTGGGAGGGACCTGCCAGGGGTGCGACCTTTCGGGGGAAGCTGGCCCCAAGGTGGAGTGGGGCTGGCAACCCTTTTGGGGCCAATCACCTGGAAGAGGGTGGGTCTGAGTAGGTCAGTTCTGGTTGGCTGGAGGCTCTGTCATTTTGTACAGACTTCTCTTCCCTCCACAGGGGAAGTGTCTTTGGTTCTTGGGAGTGGCTGGGGATCAAGGTATGGTGTTTGCACCCAGGAAAGGCCCTGTTCTGCATGGAACCTCAGCCAGATCTGAAGGGCACTCGGCACCTGTGACCTTGGACAGTTCACCTAGTGGAGCCCTTTACCTTCTCAGTAGAATGGCGTATGTACACCAGTCACCCAGGAGAGAGAACCACGTAAGATCCTGGATGTCGAACCGTTGTGGTTTAGTCTGGGCAGTGCTTTTTAAAGTTCGAGTTGTGACCTATCTGAGGGTCGTGTAATGAGTTCAGTGGGTCATGACCAAGATTTAAAAATATGAACAGGAATACAATGGAAAAGAAAATATTCTGTATTGTACATAAGGGTAGGTTTTGTTTCATGAAATGTTTGTTTCAGTTGATAGATATCGAAGTGTGTATATGAGGTTGGGAAATATTTCTTTAAATTGTGGATCATGATGGAAATAGGTTTGTGAAATTCAGTGTAAAGTGTAAACAACAGGAATAGCAAATGCCTATTGCAGGTGTGTCCTGCAAACTTGCAGTAGGTTGGAGCTTTTCATCTAAAGAAGATGGATACTTACTGGTGTGAATCAAATTCACCACATCTTTAAGGAGTAGGTTTGGTTCCCTCCCTCTTTGCTACACACATAACTCAGGTGGGGCCTGGTTTCCATTTTCTTCCATAAAAGGAAAATTAAGGTCCAGAAAGTGAAAAGAACTGCCCAGAGTCCTGTAGGCCTGTGGTGCACCTGCACACGTGGCCTGCACTCCAGCAGCAGGAGAGGAGGCAGCACATGGGGCGTTCGTTCTTGCCTGGGGGCTCCCAAGGGCTCACTCCCCAATCTCAGCATCCTCCTCCTCCCCTGTCAGCTCAGGGTCCTGCCAGCCATTCCCTGCCTCCTGGGACACCAGGCTTTCCAGTCCCTAGTTCTACCCTCTGGGGATCAACTAATCAGTGTGTTTCTCCTCCAAGAAAGTTACATTTTCATAGGCTTTCCAGAGGAGTTATTAAGATGTGAGTGTTGGTTCTTGAAAGTTACTTTCAAGTAAGTAATCATCCTTTAGAGATTGTCATTCAGTAGGTTATGGCCTGACCCTCAAACCACCCCCATCTCTGCTTTGTTTTAAAAGTAGAGTTTTGTCTGTCACCTCGGTTGGGGGTACAGTGGTGCAATCATAGCTCACGGCAGCCTTGAACTCTCGGGCTCAAGCGATCCTCTGACCTCAGCCTCCAGAATAGCTGGGATTACAGGTACACACCACCTTGCCTATTTTTAAGTATTTTTTGTAGATAGGAGGTTTCCCTATGTTGCCCAGGTTGGTCTCAAACTCCTGGCCTCAAGCAATCCTCCCACCTCGGCCTCCCCAAAGTGCTGGGTTTACAGATGTGAGCAGCCATAACCTAAATTTTTAACAGGTGGAAATGGTCCCTTAAGGAAAAACCTGATGCAGGGGGAGGAGCAGTGAGGCCAAGCTGCCCTTTTTCCCTTCCCCCTACAGATGTGGGGTAGATTTCACTCCACGCAAGAGGGCACGTGGTTATTCTGTGCTTCTCCCCGGTCTCATTGCTAACACAGTGCCTGGTTCAGAGGCATGTGGTCAACATAGGCTAACATAGTTAGCAGCACACACGTCTAGTCCAGCCAGCTCACCTGCCCCTCATTTGCACTTCCACATTCATGCTTGTGCCTTTGCACTTACTGCCTTAGTCTGGAATGCCCTTTCTCTTTCTTTATTCAAGGCTTAGATGCCTCCTCTCTGCCCTATTTGAGCATGCAAAAGTGCTTAGTGAACCAAAGCCATCCCAAGGCTATTCTGGGTGCTGTGCAGCTCTATCCACAGGTGTGTGCTGGAAGATGGGAGAGTCTGGGTTGTGTCCCAGGTGTCTAGAGGTTGCTAGCCCAACAGTCATCTCCCAAGTGGGAATGGCAGGTATAGGGACACAGAGCAGAAAGGGCTTCTGGATCCTCTCCAAGGGACACCATGTGAAGAAAGCTGGTATCTACCCATGTGAACTGCAGCTGAGGGCACCCTCAAATGAGCCAGCCCCAGAAAAGTGTGGAGGATATGCTGTCCACTGAAGGTGCTTCCCCAGCCCAGGGACCCGCCCGTCTCCGTATGGGTGAAACGTGGCCACGTGGGCCCAGAGACAGGCATTCCTAGGGGAGAAAGGCACCAGAGAGACAGATTTTACAGATTTATTTTTAAAAAACAAAAACAAAGGTTAAAAAAGTCCTTCATTTCCAACCCTGCCTGGGGGTGTGGGTGGGGAATAGAATAAGCTCAGAAAGGTGCCTACCTCCTTCCTGCAAAGGACATGGCAGGTCAGAGGCAGGCCCTCGCCCTTCCTGCCCTGCCTCCTTCTCAGGTAGCTCAAATTGCTGCTAGGAAGTTTTATGGGCAAAGAAGTGTGGGAGTGGGAGGCCACGAGCTGCCTTCCTCACATCAGCAGAAACTCCAGCTGTTCTCTCCCCTTAGAAGTTCTCCGGGCCCCACCACTGGGACAGGCAGGCCAGGAGGCTCAGCCCTCTGAGCTATGTTGCTCAGACCACCGCAGCTTTCTTAATGCTCTTTGTGAACCAGGAGGGCAGTCAGCGGAACTTCACAGTGCGGGGAGGTGTCTGGAAAGGAAACTGAAGCGCCGTCTCTTTCTGACCTTGCCTCTGCACTGAGGCTGCCCTTCTTGGCTATTCCCCATCCTGAGGCTGAGTGGAGTCCAGGACAAAGCACTAAGTGGCTGTTTGCTACAAAACACCTGGAGATGCCAGAGAGTAGCCCTTGGCCTATCTGTCAGTCCAGGCTCCCACACAGTCACACAGTCATACACACAGCGTTAAGGCGTCTGTGCCAGCAGGCACGGCCCGGCGGGGCCCAGCTTCTCTCTCTCCACCTGCAGAGGGTGTAGCGGGGAGAACCCTGGCTGCTGCAGAAACAGGCTGAAGGGGGAGAAGCTGACAACGGAAGAGTTAACCAGGCCTGGAGAAAGAAGTGGGAGGAAGGAAGGCAAGGGCTTTCTAGGCCTCCATCCAGGCCTGCTGGCTGCCCTTGAAGTAACCCAACTCAGGTTGGGGAGCCCTGACCATATACCCCCTGGAAAATGGGGGACAGAAAGAGGGGAAGAGAGCGGGGCTAGAGTATTGGGACTTTGGAGGAAGCCAGTGCTATCAATATTTACAAGCATAAAGCCCCATCTTCTGTGCCACCTACCTCTCTGCCCCTCCCACAGAAATGAAAGGCCCCTGAGAGCCATGGAGGAGGTGCCCAGACCTCCTCACCAGCTACGCCCCTAGGGAGAGCCCCCGCCCTCCAACTGGCCCCATTTCTGGGCCCCTCAGGAATGTCTGTCTGGCTCTGCTCAGTCGGGAGGAGGCGCCCTGGGCCAGCATCCTGGCTGCCGCCGGCCCTAGGAGTCCTTGAGCATGCTGATGCGGGCGTAGATCTTCAGGGCAGGCCCCAGCTTGATGTTCATGGCGCTCATCAGGTGGTCCTCCTTGAGCAGCAGCAGGGCTTGCCCGTCGATTTCCTGGGCACGGAATTCCTCTGCTATCTCCTGGCAGCCTGAGGGGGTACCACCAAAGACAGTGTCAATCCAAGCTGCCAGCGTTCACCTCTGGCAGCCACTGCCTAGTCATCTAGATCTAGTTATCTGCATCCATTATCTCCTTTAGTCCTCATAACCACGCCTTGAGGAAGGCACTGCTGTTTTTATTTTGCTGCTTGAGAGAGGCTGGGCAACTCACCCACAGCAGCCACGATCCGGGCCTCCTCCTGTGTGCCCGTGTTCAGACCCCTGCTCTGTGAACTGAGTGGACCCATGTCCACTAAGGTGCTGAGGAAGTGACAGCGTGTGATTTCTGAGGCTAGATCATAAAGGGCACAGCAGTTCTTACCTCACTCTTCTGTCTGGTTTACTGCAGAGTAAGCCGGCTACCAGTAAGCCACCCCAGCAACCCTCTGGAGAGGCACGCGTGGAGAGCAGCCAAGGCCCTGGTGGTCCTCGGCCACCTCGCTGTGTGAGTGAACCATGCTGGAAGTTGGTTTTCTGGCTCCAGACCTCAGACACTGCAGCCCCGTATGGTGTCTTCCCTGAGACCTCATATGACCTCAAACTCATACACTGGGTTTGTGGAAGGGAGCAGGTAACCTCTCTGTTTAGTTTCCAGGTCTTCAGACTAAGAGAAACTGGACACCAGGAGCCTCATACTGGGACTGCTCAGCTGAGCCACTCAATTCCTGACCCACAGGGCCATTGAGATGACAAGTGATTGCTGCTTAAAGCCACTGAGTTCTGGAGTAATTTACACATAGGTAACGAATGCAGATTCTGGTACCTGGAAAAGGAGTGCTGCCATAAAACAGCTCTATAGATGTGGGTGTGGCCTCGGAACTGGCCACAGGCAGGAGCCGGAAGGACTTTGTGGAAAGCGTGAGTGTCTAAGGTGCTTTGAGAGACTATATGTAGAAGTCTCATGGTCTTTGGGGAAGCTGCTGGGAGGCCTAAAGGAAAGTGAGGAAACTCTTAGTGGAGATTGGAAGAAACAGGGTCACTATTATGAAGTAAAAGAACATTTTGTAAAAATGTGGTTGGTGGCAGAAATGTAAGTTGAATGTACCTCCTGAAGTGGGTGGTCTAGCTAAGGAGATTTTCAGACACAACGTGGAAGGTGTTGCTTGGCTTCTTACTGCTGCTCACAGTAAAACAGGAGAGAGAGAAGGTAAAAAACAAACAAAACTGTTCAACAGAAAGGAACCGGGATCTGTCGGTTTTAAAAATGCGCAGCCTCGCGTGGTGGCTCAAGCCTGTAATACCAGCACTTTGGGAGGCTGAGACGGGCGGATCACGAGGTCAGGAGATCAAGACCATCCTGGCTAACAGGGTGAAACCCCATCTCTACTAAAAAAATACAAAAAACTAGCCGGGCGAGGTGGCAGGTGCCTGTAGTCCCAGCTGCTCAGGAGGCTGAGGCAGGAGAATGGCGTAAACCAGGAAGGCGGAGCTTGCAGTGAGCTGAGATCTGGGCACTGCACTCCAGCCT
>NC_045434.1:189350840-189374665 GCF_002776525.5 Piliocolobus tephrosceles | reverse complement strand
AAAAAAAAAAAAAAATGCCCAGCCTCTCCAGATGGCACATGACGCTAAAATTAAGAAATGGTTTCTAGGCAAAGATTAAATTCGGGGCACAGTCAAGAAAACATGGTCTACAGATTAAACTTAGGATGTGACTTAAATCTTTTTGTTAAAGACTTCAGAAAGATCTAAAATGATGCCTCAAAGAGCTATTCAACAATCCAAAGGCTCTCTATGGATTTTCTAGGCATGCCTCACAGATCCTCTTTTCAACAGCAGGGTTTCTAAGAATGTGAAGGGCACTGTCCGTGCTGCCCCTCAGCTTCAGAAGAATCCCAATGCAGACAACAGCTTATCCTTGAAGATAATTCTGGGTGTGTTTTTTGTCTAATGGAATGGACCCCAACAAGATTCCCAGAAAACTGACAATTATTTTAAGAAATACTGAATTACTGGCTGGGTGTGGTGGCTCACGCCTATAATCCCAGCACTTTGGGAGGCCAAGGCAGGTGGATCAGAAGGTCAGGAGATCGAGACCATCCTGGCAAACACAGTGAAACCCCGTCTCTACTAAAAATACAAAAAAATTAGCCGGGCGTGGTGGTGGGCGCCTGTAATCCCAGCTACTCAGGAGGCTGAGGCGGGAGAATGGCGTGAACCCAGGAGGCAGAGCTTGCAGTGAGCCGAGATGGTGCCACTGCACTCCAGCCTGGGCGACAGAGTAAGACTCCGTCTCAAAACAAACAAAAAAGAAATACTGAATTATTTGATTTAAGAGTCAAAGGTAGGCCCAGTGCAGTGGCTCACGCCTATAATCCCAGCACTTTAGTAGGCTGAGGTAGGTGGATCGCCTGAGGTAAGGAGTTTGAGACCAGCCTGGCCAACATGGTGAAACCCCATGTCTACTAAAAATACAAAAATTAGCTGTGCGTGGTGGTGCGTGCCTGTAATCCCAGCTACTCGAGAGGCTGAGGCACAAGAATTGCTTGAACCCAGGAGGCGGAGGTTCCAGTGAGCTGAGCTTGCGCCATGGCACCCTAGCCTGGGTGACAGAGCAAGACTCCGTCTCAAAAAAAAAAGAAACAGAAAAAAAAAAAAAAAGAGTCAAAGGTAATATAACATAAAAGCAGGAAGTAGGCTGAGAAAACGACTACACTGAAAATACAGGCTACTTTTCACAGAAAAGGAAGGAGAACTCAGAGGGCTGAGCCAAGAGAGAAATCACTCCCAGGCTTTGAGTCCCAATTGAGGAAATGCCACCATAAACCCTAGCGGATTTCGGAACTGGAATGGATCAGAGACTCTTGTACGCTCCCTCTTTCTGCCCTTTTTGGATGGGCATGTCTGTAATGGTTATCCTATGTTTGTCCCACTGTGCATTGAGCTTGTGGAAGTAAGCAGATAGCCTCTCTCTGTAGTTCTCAGATCTTCAGACTGAGAGGACCTATACTTGGAGAACTGGACCCCAGGAGCCTCATTTATGCCTGGACTTCAAACTGCTGCTGCCATGGGACCAAACTGTTGGGGATTTGGTGGGGTGAGGGTATTCTGCATGAGGAAGGAACACAAATTTCTGGGGGCCATGGTGAACTACATGGCCTGTCTCTGAATGGTGCCCAATAATCCTTGCTTTCCAGTTCATGCCCTTGTGAGTCTCCTCACACAATGAATCAGACTGACCTGTGTGACCAATAAGATATTGTAAAAAGAAATGTAAAAATATATATATTGTGAAAATGCCAGTACGTGGCTTCGGAGGCTAGATCATAAAGGACACAGTGGCTTCTACCTTGCTCTCTTGGATCCCTACCTGTGGGGAAAACCCACTGCCATGCATATCATGAGAACACTCGAGCAGCCCTCTGGAGAGGCCCATGTAGACAGGAACCAAGGCCTCTTGCCAACAGCCAGCCCGCAGGGCAAATCACGTGAGTGAAGCACCTTGGAAGAGATCCCACAGCTCTTCAGTATTCACATGACCTCAGCCTTGGCTGATACCTTAATTGCAACCTCATAAGAGACCTGAGACAGAACTGCCCAGGAAGCCACTCCTGAATTCCTTACCCACAGCAACTGTGTAATAAAAATTTGGGGGATGAGGAGATAACATACTAGGTTAAGTGACAGAGCCAGAATGTGACCCCAGTTCTGTGTGACTCAGAAGTCTGTGCTCTTAACCACACTGCAGTCTCTGAGAAAGAGGCTTGTGGTTGCCATGAATACCTGACCTGGTTGGTGTATGAGTGAGACTGGCAGAAAAACAGTCATGCATCCAGGCCCCACTGAAGGCATTTGTGAATGATGTAAGGCTTGCCTCTTACAGCTGGCTCCTAGATCCTGGGCCTCACCACCACGCAGGGCTCCACCATGCAGGGCTCTGTGCCATGTCTGGCCATGCCACAGACTTCCCTATCTTCCTGCCTCTGCATGTGCGCCCTCCTGCAGTTTCTCCATCCAACAAAGGCACACTTGTCTACTGTCATTTAGTTTACATTTTCTTAAATTTTTTTTTTTTTTTTGGTAGAGACATGTCTTACCATGTTGCCCAGGCTGGTCTTGAACTCCTGACCTCAAGCAATCCTCCCACCTCAGCCTCCCAAAGTGCTGGAACTATAGATGTGAGCCACCACATCTGGTTATTTTCTTAATTTTGATGTTCTTGACACATATCCTACACTCTACCTGATTCCCGTCCTAATCTCTCCCAGGAGAGAGAGAGTTAATTTTATTATCATCTCTGTATTTCACACAGACCACTTACCATGCCAGAAAATATACAGAATTACAGCTATGGGATATTTATAGTTTGCATTCTATGCTGAATATAAGCAGGCTCTTATAGGCAGGGAGCTCATCGCACTCATCTCTGCACCCCAGTTGCTGAACCTGAGTCATTAACTGAACTACCTAATCCTCCCGGTGGTGGGAGGGTCTCATTTTCTCTTTCCTTGCTATTCCAGGGAGACATGGAATTTCCAAGGGTCTTACCTGGCAGAGCGCGGATGAATTCGTAGACGTCTTCTACGTTCCACTTGGTGGGCTCACTTGGTAGGAAGTGGTGTCCCATGCCCACCAGGTCCCGCATGTGCATGTCGGGGAGCTCCAGGTCCCGCTGGCCTTGTCGCCGGCGGGAAGTAGATGAGCTAGCTGAGATGGGTGACAAGGGTTCCTCATAGCTTGAGTTATCTGAGCAACGGCTGGAGTCTTCCTGGCTGTGTGTTAGCTGCAAAGCAGCAGTAACCGAAAGGGGCACAGTGCCTGTTGGCTGGGAGCAGAGAGTTTTCTTCAGGATGGGGAACAAACCATCTCTAGCAGCAGTGATGGACAAAGGAGGTATTTCTCCTTTTTCTACTTGGCCTACTACACTTCTGAGTTCCCAGATCTAACAGCATCTTCCATGCTGTCCTGTCTCCTATCCTAGGCAGGAGTTAGTCCCTCTCAGTACTGTAGTGTGTACCACACAGTACTGCAATTATCTTTTCTAGACACGGGTTTTAAAGCAGGGCTCTGTGAGTTCTAGGAGGTGATCATAGTGCCACTTGAAATGGCATGTAAAATTTCTTCTGTATGTACATTTTGGACCATAGCTTTGGACCATTTTTAAGGAGGTTTAAGACAAAAACAACAGGCAAAATTATAGATAAGGTTATGAAACATCACACCACGCTGTGGAGTTCCTTTAGGGCAAGACTGTGTCCTTAGAGCTTAGTCCTAACAGAGTTTCTGGCATACAGCTGGTGCTAAAAAATGTTTAACAACCCACGTTCCTGGTACAGATCTTCAAGAACTCTGTGCCCTCATGTTTGGGGAGGCAAAAAGGTGGCAAAACAAAGGGTGGAGGCTGCCTTCTCACCCAGCCCTCCATGTAAGGCAGGAGGTTACCTGAGCAGCCCAGGGGAGACCCTATTTCCGCGGCCCCAGAAGCCAAGGACGGAGGCAAACTGGAAGGTGGGGTGATGTTGGGGCAAGGCCAAGGAAGGGGGCAGGGAACCCTGTAAGCACCGTGGGTCTAACTGAACGGACCTACTGGGGTGCAGAAAGCTCAACTGGACAGGTCTACAAGGAATGAGAGCACAGTAGAGTGCGCTGAAGTCAGCAGCTGGAGGGGACCATGGTGTCGAGGGCCACGAAAGGGAACTGTGGGGACTGCGGGGATGGAGCTTCAGGCTCTGCCGACCTCTTACCTGCTTCTTGGTATCCTTAGTAAGTGGTGGCAGACTGGCTTTGCTGGCCCGACGGCGGTTGTGGGTCGCAGCTCCTGCCTTCTGCAGCTTGCTCCGGTCTGAGTGGAAAAGTCCCACCCGTTTGGTGCATCCCACGTTGTACCTTCAGGGACAGGGGAACAGGGGATGTCAGAGCAGTTGTCATGCTTATGGGCCGTAGGCACAATGAGCACAGCCGAGCTGTCTGACAAATCTGAGTCCATCTATTGGTTCAGATCCTAACTCCATCACCAACTACTAGCTGTGTGACTCTGGGTTTAAGTCACTTAAGCCCTGATCCTCCGTTTCCTGATCTGGAGTTGGGGGTAATACCACTCACTTTCTAGGACTGGTCTTACAACATGAGATTATGTCTGTAAAATGTTTGAGATGACACCTGTACTTGGACCAGGGTGAGAGCTCACACCTGACTTATTCCACTATAAATGTTATCCTGTGCCAGGAAACTACTGTCCACTGTCCTGCTGGGGAGTGGCCTGGCTGCCCCGACAACCTGAAGGGAATGAGGGCTGAAGATAGCTGAACTCTAGCTTGGCGTGCAGAGCACCTCTGCCTGGGACCTAGAGATTTCTTCTCTTCTGGGATTTCAGGGCTTCAAGGTCAGCTGCTGCTTCCATTGTGGTACAAAGACCACACAGGGCTTTAGAACTGGACAAGCCTAAATCCCCAGGCCCATGGCTTATTAGCTATGTCATCTGAGGCACTACTGCTCCTTTGTGCTTTGGCTTCATAACCTGTATAAAGGGACAGCAGTAATACCTGGCTTGGGAGTTATTTTGAAAATGAGATAATCGTATCAATTGACTGTCACAGTGACTAGCACACAGCAGGTTCTTGGAAAATGACAGTGGTTTTTATGATGACCATTAGTGCTCTATGCTGGGTGAAAGCTCACCAAGGGAATGCTGTAGCTGTGGTTCTGGGCAAGGCTTACCCTAACAAGGCAGGGGCTGTCAAGGCTAGGAAAGGCGAATGGATGCCAGTGGGGCCCAGCACTGCGGCTTTTCCTTTGACTCCCTGCTGCTCTCTCCCACCTGCTCTTAGGGTTCTGGCTTCTCATGCTTGTTGAATTAGGGATGCCATCCTGCTTCCAGGTGGGCTGAGGAACTAGGAAACCGGAGAAACCACCCCTATGGGCCTCCTGGGGTAGACTATTAATGGCAGGAGGTGGGACATAAAGTGCAGTCCTGAGGAAATGGAGGGGGCTGGGGCCACTCACCTCTTTGCACAAGCCATGGAACAGAAGCGCTTAGAACGTTTGAACTTATAGGCAAAGTCCACCCGGCCACAGAGCTCACACTTGAGTTTGAGGGGAGCACCCTCCTCTTTGGATTCTGCAAAGTACAGAAATGGGTAGGGTGGAGAATGAGAAATTCCTGCAGGACTGTGGCCAGCCCCACCGCTGGACGTCCCTACTCCATCCTGCCTGATCCTCCTGCTCCCATAGTTGTGACATGCAGCAGCAGTCTAGCGTGGAGAATGCCAGTGGTTCTCACCCCTGGAATGTACTCAAGGGTGTCTGGGGATGCCCCTTGTATACTTGACATTTTTTCTTCCAAGTGCTCTGAGTCTGAGGCAAAACACAGGTGGGGAAGAATCAGCATCAAATGACTGTGGAAGAAAGCAGGAGCCCCCAGGAAATACTCTGGATGCTGTCACAGCTGCTCCGCTGGCATCACCCCACCTTGATCTATGCAGCTGGCTGCCGTGGCCCCAGTCTCAAGGTAGGGACGAAGGGCAGGACTTGCCTGGGGCCGCTCCTACAATCACGCCTAAAACTTGCCAACGATTCCCACAGGAAAAGCCATTTTTGGAATCCTGTGGTTGGCTGGAGGGGGACTGGGGGAGCAGAGGACACATGGTTCCCCTGATTTCCCCTATCCCTGTTTTTGAGGGAAGGAGGCCGAGGTGCTGGGGGAAATGTTTACAGACTCGCTGGCTCAGGGTTCCTCTGAGGACACCAAGAGAGGAAGTGTGGGAGGCCTGCCTTTCCAGCCACGCCGGGAGGCCGAGAGATTCAGGGTCTGAGATGCCCACCTTGCAGATAGGGCTCCTCCATCTCCGAGTCAGTGGTGGTGGTGTGATCCTGCTGTGGAAGTTTCTCAGGCAGGAACCCCTGTGCATACTTCTTCTTGAGGTTCCCCACCAGCAGGGACGAGCGTCCCACCTAGAGGACAGGTGACACGGAGGCCATGAGGGTCAGGTGGGACAGGCTTCCTTGCTATCCATCCTCATCACAATTACACGTATAAAGTATCCAGGCACAGAGACCAGCCCTCATCAAACCTTCCCCCATGTCATCATCCAAGTGTGCCGGGCTCAAGGCCCTATTTTGCTAGTTGGCTCACGAGGTAAGATGCTAATGGGCAAAGTAAAGGGATGGCTTCTGTCCGGGACCAATAGATGGCTCAGGAGATAGGAAAATATCTATCCCAATAAGAGTCTAAGGCTGAGATGAGGTTTCCCACAGTGCCAGATCAAGCACCAAGACCCAGTGCCCACACATCTCCAGGCAAGGACAGAGTGGAGTCTGTGTGAGGCTGTACATATGCAAGAGAGAGACTCAGCACCCGTTTTCTGATTTTTTACTGTTCTCCATCTTACCCCAATGCCTGACCCAAGCCAGAGGTACAGGCAGCCACAGAGGACAGCAGGAAAAAACAGACCCTGGGCCATAGAGCCAATGACCTCTCAGTTGTCAGAACCCCAGAGCAGCTTTTCATGTTTGGATCTTGTTTTATGGCCTTTGTTTAGGCAGCCTGGTAGCCAGTCACGTGGCACCAACTCTAGGGCGATGCTGGGGGTGGTATGCAATCTGCCTCCACCCCATGAGATCAGGTGGTTTCTCGTGTTACTCTAGGAGGCCCAGTCTAACAGGGAAGGGATGTAACAGAGCTAGAGCCACTTCTAGCTCAGGTGTTCCAGGTGGATTTCTTTGCCGCTGGCCTTGGACAACCTCCAGTGGGAAAGAAGATAAGAAGCTGTGTGTCTTTTGGCATTGTACAGGAGCAGTTCACCCATCTCAGTTAATCAAGCTCTGCATCTTCTGGGGACTAATCAAACCACTCATGGAACCAAAGAATGAAGAAAAGGCAGATGGTATCCCAGAAAGGTGTCTCTCCAACAGGCAGATACTTTTCATCAAAACAGAGGCTGGTGTGCCCCTGGCTCTGGGCTCCTCCACACCCACAGGGCAGCACCACTGTCTCCAGTCCACAGTGCACAGAAGCAGCTCTGGGTGCTTTGGTCTAATAACCCATCTTCGTGGCTCTTGGATATTTCCTGTTAGTCTTAGGCTTCCCATTGTGACCTTTCTGACTGCCCCTCAACTCCCCTTTCAAGGCTCTGTCCCCAGAAAACAAGCTTCAGGTTGTGACCCTGTTCCCTCACATTCATTTCTGATATTCATTTCTTGAGAATTCTGTTCTGTGCAGTTCCTTTTGTTCCTAACTGACCGAAGTTTTGCCATTCAGAGGTTTTGGCATTCAAAACTCAATGAAATCTAATTTCCCAAAGCCCATCATCTCTCACCAAATATCCCACAGTGAAGTCTGTTTTAACCAAGGGTTCACACATCATCAGGCAGGGATACACCTGAGTTTGTGTGTGGAAACTTCTAACCAAGGATCTTGCCAATCATTCCTGATCACTGACCCACCCCTTCTGGACCTTGGAAAGATAATCCTAGAAAGAAATGGCTCTGTATTCTTTTGGGGAGGAAGTTAGCAAGGAAAGAGCAAATTGTTCACATTTTCAGAAATTTTACATGGAAATGTAAAAATATTCTAAGACACATCCAAAATATACTTAAAAAAAAAAAAGGGGAAAAGAAGTAGTCCGTACCGGGAAAGGCTCCGCCCCCTCCTGGATCACAAACCCTTCGATAACATGCGTCAGGATTTGGGGTTTCACAATGGCCTGTGGTGGTTTATTCTCACCATTCTGGGGGGCAGTGCCGGCGATGCTGGAGGCAGAGTTTCCGTTCCCTGAGGTCATGCCGGGGCTGCTGAGGTCGGTCAGTGCATGAACAATGCCCTGCCCTGTCTCTGCATGAGAGAGAGAGTAGGAAAACAAAGCAGGGGAGATCAGAACCAGAGTCCATGCCCAGGGAGGGACAGCAAGGACTCAGACTGCGCGCGCCTGGCTTTTTCCGTGGGTCCAAGCGACAATGCAAACCAAGCAGTCCCCTCCCCTCAGTGACCCATTTAAAAGTGGCACAGTTTCAATGGACACATCAAGTATGAGTATAGTCAGTTCTACAACAACGCATGCAGCTAATCAGCTAGCAGTGTTCCTTAATTTCCCAACCGTGCTATGAACAGTTAACCCGGTTAAACAGACGGGAATTCTGTTTTCTGGGAGTTAAGACCTTGGTCGATACTGATTTGAACAAATAAGGTTAATACTCAGTTTGAGGGAGAAAAGTATTCAAGGTGACATCTAATACAAGGACAAGAAGCTGAGCTAGGTATAGGGCTTTCAGTGTGATAAACAGAGGTTAAATGAAGCTTCTATGAGGTTCCTTAGAGGAGGGATTTTAAGAGCCCTGTGAAATGTCAAAACACGGAACCCCAGAAATTGATGCCAAGGGAATGTGGGGGCTGAACCCGAAGTAAACACGATCATGTAGATTTGACTATTCAGACTGGTTATCTGGGGTCAGTGCATTGAAATATGTAGAGATTCCATTTCTCTGCTAAGAAGGCTGCTAGGCAGAGCTGAGATTTTCTCTGCTGTTTCTGCTGAGTTGGGTGCTCTCAAAATCAGGCCTCAGCTCCTTATCTAATCTGATCCTCACCAAATCATAGACCCTCTGTCTCTCTGTGGACAACCTTTCCTAATTCTCCTTCCCATGGGCCTGCTAGCCTTCCCCTAAAAGACCTAACAGAGTGCTCCAGAAAGTGAGATTAGGTGCCTATACACAACCACACCACAGTGGACTTCCTCTCTTCCACTTCAAACAGCATCTCTCATGAGCTGTCTCATTGTCTTAGACGTGCAAGACTTCATCTCCTCACTTGTGTAACTCTCTCCCGCCCCCTTCCCAGGGCTGTTCTCTACCACCACCAACTGCCCCGTGAGCTGAGGTTGCCTTTAACCTGGAACTTCCTAAAAAAGAAAAAAAAAAAAAAAAAGAAAAAGCCATTTCTTTATTGCAACAAGTCCATTAACATAAAGCATAGCCCAGCGGGGTATGAGTGATACATACTTTAAAAATGATTTCAGCACACTTGTTAAGTATCTTTGCATAAAACTTTATGAAGATGCTCATATTTCATGTTAAAGATCCATAATACCACCACAGAATAGGAATTGCTTGTGCTTAATTATACAGTATGGAAAAGTCAAAACAGATACATTGTCAGGCACGGCAACTCACACCTGTAATCTCAGCACTTTGGGAGGCTGAGGCGGGTGGATCATGAGGTCAAGAGTTCAAGACCAGCCTGGCCAACATGGTGAAACCCTGTCTCTACTAAGAATACAAAAATTAGCCAAGCATGGTGGCGCGTGCCTGTAATCCCAGCTACTCGGGAGGCTCGGGCAGGAGAACTGCTTGAACTCAGGAGGCTACAGTAAGCTGAGATCGCACCACTGCCCTCCAGCCTGGGCGACAGAGCAAGACTACATCTTGCGGCGGGGGGGAAAGAAAGAAAAGGTGGTTTATAACTGGTTCACAATGGGTCTTGGTCCACTCAGGCTCATTTTTTTTTTCTTTTTTTGAGATGGATTCTCACTCTGTCACCCAGGCTGGAGTGCAGCGGCACGACCTATGCTCCCTGCAACCTCTGCCTCCTGGGTTCAAGCGATTCTCCTGCCTCAGCCTCCCGAGTAGCTGGGATTACAGGCGTGCACCAACATACCTGGCTAATTTTTGTATTTTTAGTAGAAACGGGGTTTCATCATGTTGGCCAGGCTGGTCTCGAACTCCTGAGGTGGGTGATCCACCTGCCTCGGCCTCCCAAAGTGCTGGGATTACAGGCACAAGCCACCGCACCCAGCCTCAAGCTCATGTTCTTACTGGTGGTTCTAATGCTAACTAAACCAGGATTAACCTTCTTTAATGAACAAGAGTTGACTATGACACATGTCTTTACTATTCAGTCCTCCATAATTCAGCTATATAATAAACTTCAGAGCTGAGCAGGGGCCATCTAAGAGAAAGGACCAATGATTTTTTTGTTTGTTTGTTTGAGACACAGTTATACCAGTAAGTTAGAAGATTTCCATTAAGTGCCTATATTCACTTGAAAGAAGGTTTTTTTTTTTTTTTTTTTTTTTTTTGAGACGGAGTCTCGCTCTGTCGCCCAGTCTGGAGTGCAGTGGCCGGATCTCAGCTCACTGCAAGCTCCGCCTCCCGGGTTTACGCCATTCTCCTGCCTCAGCCTCCCCAGTGGCTGGGACTACAGGCGCCCGCCACCTCGCCCGGCTAGTTTTTTGTATTTTTTAGTAGAGAGGGGGTTTCACCATGTTAGCCAGGATGGTCTCGATCTCCTGACCTCGTGATCCGCCCGTCTCGGCCTCCCAAAGTGCTGGGATTACAGGCTTGAGCCACAGCGCCCGGCCGAAAGAAGGTTTTTAAACAGCTTTGGCTTTTCTGTAGAGATGGAAACATTTCCTTTCTTTTGAAATTCGTCTTTCCAATTGCAAAGGTGTCTGAGAACTTGAGAGCTTGTCTGGAGGTTCTAGCAGGGGAACGTGGCTACTCGTATGCCCTTGACTGAGGGACGGCCCTCCTGTATGGGATGGTCGTCCTCTTTGACCCAGAACACTGGTTCAGGAGGGACGCACATGGAGCAGTGAAGGAGGAAGGGGACACCTAGCCAGCCAGATCAGCGGAATCAACTCTGCCAATCAATGGGGTGACAGGTGTTGCAGCCAGATGGCCCCTCACATCCGTGTTTGAGAACTTAGAAAAAACCCCTTTCCCTCACAATCTATGAATCACTAGGAGGAATGAGTTGATGATTCAATCAAATTAAGTTTCTGTGCTTTTAAATTTTAAATATTTAAGTCTGCCTTTACACAATTACATTTTCCCTGCTTTTAGGTTTTGCATATGCTAAGAAACATCTATTTTATTTAAAATGAATGACTAACATAGAAAGATTACTATGAAGGCTAAAATTTTATTTTTTAGGTGATGGCTATTTCCTTCCAATTACAGCCTGGTAAAATATTCCCCGATGAGTCTAATGAACTGCAGATTATACAATTACAGGATTGGAAGTCTGGTTTGATCTCTTACCAGTGCTTGAATATTTTCTGTAATATGCCCACCCAATGATTTTCTGGCATTTATTTGAACCCTTCCAGTGACAAACTCACCACTCTGGAAGCAGTTTGTTCCCACCTTGGATGGCTCATTAATGATTCCTTATATAATGAGCCCAAAATCTGTCTATTAATCTTGGCCCAATTATCCTCATTCTGTTCCTTAAACTCACAGAAAACAAGACCAATCAGATTTGTCTAACAGGCAGAGACATGGGCTTAGACCTGGCTTAGAGACTGGTCTCTATCACTGAGTAAATTACAGGCAAGTCATTGTCCCTCTCTAAGCCTTGGCTCCATTGGCTGTGAAATAAGGATCCTACGCCTACCTCAGAGTGCTGCTGTGAGGACTAATGAGCCAGTGAAAGGCAGCGCGTGCTAACTTAGGAGGAAATGCTTGAGAATGCTCCTGGTGTCATGAAGGTCGTCACTCATGACCACAGTCTTATCTTCTCTCCTCCAGGCCAAATCCCTTCTGTTCTTTCAAGTATTTCTTACATAAAAAGGTTACAAATTCATCATCCTAGGCCCTCTCTGCCTACATCTTTTAATATCAGGTACCTAGTCAATACTAAGCATCATCTGTCAGGTGTAGTCATGTAAGAGATCTGGTTAGTAAGATTTTTGGTTTTCTGTGTTTGCTTTAAAGACAGTCACACCTCTGACTGACAGCATAGGTAGAAAGTAATTGGTAATGCCCTTGTTTCAGTTTCATGAATTCCTCCATGGAATTAATCCATTCTCCTCTGAATTCTGGGATCACTCCCACCTCCTGCCTCTTGCGCTGATATTCATCAGAAAACAGCCCCTCAGACCTTGTCTTTTATGGGATCCCTCTATCCTTGCTTGAGTTCCCTGCCCGTGTCACCCCTCCTATCTCAGATCTATGCCTATTAATGTTCACTGTGAGACAGAAGATCCCTCTTGAGGTCAGATTCTGTCCTCATGCCAGATACATTCGTGAACAGATATAGTCACTAGCTCAAAGGCTACAGAGCCAGTGCTTAACTCTGGGAAGCAGAACTTTTTGGAATTTGAGGCTGTTTTTTTAAAAAATCTTGTTAAGAGAGAGAACACACTAAAAAACTCTTGCACCACATTAGAAACTATCACTCCCCATTGTAACCCAGGGCAGATCAACAGAGAGACAGAATCCAAGGGACAGATGGGAGAGTGTTTTATGAATATACAAAGGTTCACAGCTATTTCGCTTTGCAGTCATCCTGTAGGCCAATAGCTCCTCATCTGCTTTAGTAACAAAGGAGTTTGGGCTATTCCTGGAATGACCAAACACAATCTCGCCCCCTGCCAAGCTCAGCACACTGAGATTAATTTAATCTGCTTTCTGCTCTCCCAGACGGCTTTGCGGCTTTTGGGGGAAAGCAGCTTAACAGGGAAACTTGCAGAAACCTGCCCTGCTGGCCCTGAGGCCAGATAAAAGAGACAAAGAAATACTCTGAATTTGGTTCCTTACTCAATTCCCTTGACCAGTTCAGAGGCTGTAAGTGCTGCCGGGGATTCCCACAGGTCTCAAATGCCTGTATACAGTCAGGCACCTGAAACCGAAAGGCAGAGGCAGGATAAGGCGGGTGGGAGAGGTTGGGGGAGGGGAGTAAAGCCAGGCTTCAGTGGGGGGAAGGAGGAGTTAGAATCTTGGCCTTTAGTTGACACTGACCACAAAGGGCCAAGTATTCCGGTCAGAATGAACAGAGCAGCATGTTCCATGGAGTCTTGCCTAACATATGTGTCAACTTCTAGGCTGTTTCTCATTTCTGGTCTCATTCACAGGCTCTGGTAGAAACAGCCCTTACAGGGGTGGGATAAAACAGGAATGACCACTCAGTTCCTGTTTGTGAAATTATCTGCTTTGGGATTGGTCACGTCTCCTAAGCAGAGCAGACTTCTCTAGGCGGGGGCTACCACTCACTCAGTCACCTCAAGATCTTCAGGGGCTAACCCCATGTCCAAAATATGATAGGTGCTTAATGATCATTAAACTGGAATGTGTGGCGTCCATGATCTCAGTCTTCATTGTCTACATAAAGAGCACAGGGCTGCCTAGTGCCAAGATAAGCAATGTGGCACTAGCTGAGATTTACAAATTGCTTTCTGAAGCTATGATGTTTTGAGAGCAGCTAGGCTGGTGGGACCTGCCTACCAGAGCAGCATTTCTAGGTACCTGATTATGAAGAATAAGAGCTATTTTTTTGGCCCATGTCTTCCTGTGACAGTGGGGATTTCCTCAGCAGAAGAGACCTATAGGCAGACCTCTAAATTCCCTGTCCCCTTTGAAACATTTTTGCCAGAGCCAGGCACTTGCCAAGGCAGGATGACCTCTAGAGGCAGAGGCAGGGAGGCTCCTAGGACCAGTGGGTTGATGTCCAGAGCAGATGGGCTCTCCAGCCTGCTAAGGACAGACGTCAGGCTAACTGCCAGTTAGGCACAATTGGGCCACTTCAGAGCCAGTTCTGATGTTCGATTGAGTATCCCTTATCCAAAATGCCTGGGACCAGAAGTGTTTTTAATTTTGGATTTTTTCAAGTTTTAGAATATTTGCATTATACCTACTGGATGATCATCCGAAATCCAAAAATCTGAAACGCTCCAATGAGCCTTTCCTTTGAGTATCATGTAGGTGCTCAAAAAGTTTGGGATTTTGGAGCATTTTGAATCTGGGATGCTCAATCTGTACTAACACTTGCAACGGGTGTTTCAGATGGCCTAGCACTCATTCTATCTGACCCTAAAATAGCCTGAAGACTTGGCTTCAAAGGCAATGGAGACCAAACAGAGCTTCTCCTTCTACCCCCTCAGCTTGGTCAATGGCTGATTTCCACCTTATCATGAGAAGGGAGTATGTATTTTAACTTTACTGTTTGGCTGCAGTAGGAGTATGACAGAGCTTATGAAGTGAATAAAGAATTTAAAGAAGCAGAGTAGATGATAACATGGATCATCTTCTTACAACAAATTCTGCTCAACAAAGGGCAAAACGAGGTCACCTATAAAACACAGAGCACACCCTCCAAGCTCCCAGCACTGAAGTCATGCTCACTGTGCTGTGTTCAGCAGGCCCAGCCATGTGGCCAGGGTGAAGACTGAAGGGTTCCCAGGGAACCATTTGCTCTAGAAACCGCCTCAGTGGAGCACTGCAGAGTGATGCCCAGTTAAACCATATCCAGGAGACAGCAGCAAACACAGCACACACCTGGTCCAAGCAACAGGCCGTACTGCAGTGCGGTAAGCTGAGGACACAGTGCCCAGTCCTCATGGAAAGATCTGGGGCTACACTTTACAATTTCTTCGGTTATATTTGGGCCCCCAAAGAAATTAATGCCACTCTGAAAGTGAGGAAGGTAAGAGATTTCACAAGCACCAGTTTGTTGACACCTAACTCCCGGGGCGGGGTAAGTAAAGGGTAGAAAAGTGACTGAGAGGGAGCTGGGGGGGGGGGGGGGGGGGGGGGAACAGGCAGGCTGAGCTCTATCTGGGACCCTGACAGAGTCCATTAATTAGAGATTCATTTGGTTAACAATTTCTTTAAAATGCAAGTATACATCTTACAGTCATTCACACTTTACTGTGAATTACCTGACTCAGATAAACAGATTGCTTTCCTCCCAATTTAGGGACAGGGGTCGGGGAGGGGGTGGGTAGTGACTGTTTTGGATCACAGGGCACTAGATCCCAGAGGATTAAAGTTAGAAGGGCCCTGAGTTTAACATCTTAAATGTCCTAGATGAAGCAACTTGGCCTCAGAGGTGAGGTGATTTACCCAAGGTCACAAAAGGCAGGCAGTGGCAGAACCCATACTAGAACCCAGTGCTTTAGATTTTTCCAGGTGGGCCACACAGGTGGAGGGAGAGCTGCGCTAATTAGCCATGGATAGCACCAGGGCACTTGGGAAAAGAGGATAGGACATGTAAACTGTATTCTGGGACCTTCTGAGGCAGAGGCCAGATATCACGTGTGGGCTGGAGCATTTGGGTTCGGAAGCACAGGGTGATCTAGATGAGTGATTCCTAAATTGGGATTCCTGGAGGACTAAGCAGGATCCTTGAATCTAGTTAATCAGGACGCACAAGCTGGATTCAATATTTCAAGAAGCCGAAAAGGAAACAGCACATATACATACCTTCCGGAGGGCAAAACACGCTATTATTTAATACCATGTTACCATGTTTCCCAAATTCTAAAATGCGATCAGTTGTTAAGATGACCCATTTCCCCCACAAGGAATTTACACATTGATTATGTGTGTGTCTCAAGTACAGATTGTACAAGTGTACATTTTAGAATAAAACAAGAGCAAATGCCATTTATTTGGAAAACAGTATCTTATAAAACATGCACAAAATGAGCTCTAAGTGGTGGGAAAATTATAGACCCTTCCCACCTGGGGTCCTCTGAAAAGCAGAAGGCAGGGGACGTCCAATGTCTACAGCCTTTTCAGATCTGCTAAGGACAGAGCTGTCAGAGAGCAAGGACTCCTGGCCTTGACACAGCAGGCTGTGGCTCCCTCACAGGGACGCCGCCACTGCCCTGCCCCTCACACCTCCTCTGAAGAACCTCTCCCGGAGAAGGGAAGACGCAGCAGTGACAGGAGGACCCCATGGGGCTCTTTGCTGAGAAAAGTGGTGAGCTTTTCAGTTTGAGGATGACTGAGATCCACACCTGGGTTCCTTGCAGGGGGCTGGCCAGCAGGATGAAGGAGAGGCCGAGCCAGGGGACCCTCTAGCCCTGCCCTCAGCGTCACTGCAAAATGCCCTTGCTGGGTCTGGGTTGAAAGGCTTGGAGAGCTTATTGGATTTTAAGCATCTGGGTTGACCAGCTCCAGTTAAGGCATCTAGCAGGGAGGGGGCTCCTCCCTTGCTGGCAGCCATTACCATACAGCTGACTTTCATGCTGTCTCTCAGGACACAGGCAAAGAGAACGGCCCTTCTGACTCACCCACAATCCCCAGCTAAAGTGTACATAAGCTGAATTGTAAACAGCTGAATGTGCTCCAAGCTGCCACCCCCAGCTATGCAGGAAGGAATCAATGGAGCGAACAGCCACCCTCCCCCCACCCCATGCAGTTCAGGACAACGGGAGCAGTGGGGGATTTCCAAACAGCTGCTTGAATACTTCCCAGCCCACAGGCTGAGGACTGCAAGAGGGGCCTGAGCTCAAACTCAGCAGCAGCACCTGCAGGACCAGAGTGACTTCCACCAGGTCAACACACCAGGGAATAATAGCTGGCCCTGGCTGCAGGGAGTCAGGAGTTTTCAAAGAGTTCTACTTAACCCCGGTGATGGAGGCCAGTCCACTGGTATCCAATGCCAGGGTCGAGGGCTCCCAGATAGTCTCACATCATAGTGCTCCGGCCCATGCTATGATTTCAAAACGCAAAATGTGTAGAACCAATGGGAGAGGTTCTACAGCATACACCAAGATCAGGGGAGATAAAAGGAAGAACGGCAGAGTAGTAAGAGCATGGGCTCTGGAGACCAGACCTGGACTCACATTCTGGTCCATCTTTGATTATCTGTGTGACTTCAAGCACTCACTGCCTGTTCTGAGTCTTGGTTTCTCCATCTGTAACTACAAGGCTCATACTACCTACCTGTCTGGGAGGTTTCAGTAAATATTATATATGTAAAATGCCTGGCACTGAATACACGCAGAAGCTGTACTACATGGCAGTTAAGATTGTGGGATTAGAAAGACTCTAGGTGGCAGGCACAGTGGCTCACACCTGTAATCCCAGCAGTTTGGGAGGCTGAGGTGGGTGGATTACGATGTCAAGAGATCGAGACCATCCTGGTCAACATGGTGAAACACCGTTTCTAGTAAAAATACAAAAAAAAAAAAAAAAAAAAAAAAAAGCTGGGTGTGGTGGTGAGCACCTGTAGTCCCAGCTACTTGGGAGGCTGAGGCAGGAGAATCGCTTGAACCTGGGAGACAGAGGCTGCAATGAGCCGAGATCGCACCACTGCACTCCAGCCTGGCGACAGAGCGAGACTCTGTCTCCAAAAAAAAAAAAAAAAAAAGAAAGACTCTAGGCTTAAATCCTATTCTGTAATGCCGGGCAAGTTACTCTAGGCCCGTTTCCTCATCTATGAAATGGGGTACTTATATCTGTCTTACATACAGCTGTGGTGAGGATGAAATAATGCAATGCCGACATAACACACTGGACTAGGCTGAGCTTGGACACAGTGCCAACGTCACTGAGACCTGTGAGATTAGGAAATCATCCTAATCTCACTCTACACTGAGTCTGGTCTCTTACAGCCCCAGAGCAGGGCTAATCTTTCTGTGGCCCAAACTGAGGTATCTGAGGTTTGTGTTCCTCAGATGCCTTGGTCTATGCCGGGAGTCCTGTCCTTGTAATCTCGAGGTCAGGCTTCAGGAAGAAATGTTACCTCCACTGTGACTGCAACGTTAACAGAAATGCTTCTGCCCTAAAGGGCAAAGCAAAGTCTCAAGTCACCTTCAATGGCTATTAATCTAAAGGACAAGAAAACAAGCACCAGATTCTCTTTCTATGCAGTTTTTTCATAAAGGGGGTTTGAAGCAGACAGTGCAGAAGAATGCTAGAAACCAGAAAAAAGTTAACTTTGAGACAAAGAAAAGGAAGCACTGCTTTACCTAGAAAATACTAAATTTATGTAACTTGTAATGCCAGATGATTTAGTCTATGAAAAGAAATTAGTTTAAAAGGCTAAAAATAAACCCAGTTTAAAGATAAACTAATGGAAGATGGATTTCCACCAGTTTACAAAAGAAATCTAGAAATGTTTAGTAAACTCTCCAGTTATTTTCAGGTTGATAACAGGGAAAGGCAGCCATGTTCCCCAATATGATGACTATTTTTTTTGGTTCTCAACTGCAGGATCACTAATATTGTTAGATAAATGTCGGGGGAGGCTGCAGGAGGGAACACTAAGCCTCAGTTGTCCTACCTATATTATGGACTACATACTCTATACCTTGCAAATCAGTCCTACTGATCATTTCTGCTTATGGAAACATTACTCCTTTCCTCATTATAACCCTTGTCTAAGCTTCCAGTCACCCTATTTTGCCACCAGTCAACTGACAGAACAGATTAATACTGATTACTGGAGGCCTCAAAATGTGGATTTAATCAAATTTTTTAATTTTTTTTTTGAGATGAGGTCTTGCTCTGTCACCCAGGCTGGAGTGCAGTGGCATGATCACAGCTCACTGAAACCTTGACTGCCCAGACTTAAGCGATCCTCCCACCTCGGCCTCCTGAGCAACTAAGACCACAGGCGTGTACCACTCTGCCCAGCTAATTTTTTTTTTTTTTAACTATCTGTAGAGGCGAGGTCTTGGTATATTGCTCAGGCTGGTCTCAAACTCCTGCGCTCAAGTGATCCTCCTGCCTCGGCCTCCCAGGCATGAGCCACCGTGCCTGGTCCCAATTTTTTTTTTTTTTTTTTTAAAGTAGTTGCTTCGTATTAGTTGTTTTAATTTAAAGTGTCATTTGCTTTGATTGTTCAAAAATGTCTTAATATAGCTGTGTGGCTTTAGGCCACATATGGATGGTTTCAAATATGCTAAAGATACCAGTAACTAGGGATAATTATATAGTATTTGAGACATAACAGCCATGCAACTAGAGTTTTAAAAATAACTCAAGCAGTCACGAACTTTCATTTTCTTGCCAACAGTTCCAATATTCAGTATCAGGCCTGGTCCTCCTAATCTACTGGAGAAGAGTTGGTTATGGCATGGCATCTAACAGTCATCTCTTCTTAATACAAATAATAAATTTCACTGCTAAGAAGACAATCATCTGGAAAAAAAAACCAGACATTTGCTTATGTTTTAAAGAAAGTCTTAATAGCAAACTGGGACTCTCTTCAACATCTGGATTCATCTCAGAGCACTGGCAATCTGCGCTTAACAGCAGTCATGTCTTTACCAGATGTAGAAAGAATGTTCTCTTCTTTTGGACTTACCTAAATATCATTTGGAAATTGGAAGAATAGGAAAACATATCCTTTTTCACTAACTATAAAAATAATTTGGAAGGAGAAGGAAAAAAAAACGTTTAAGTTTTCTATGCTGGTCTACATGGTCTTACAATGAATCTCAGAGCAACAGTTTATGACTTAAATTATATGCTGTGTTCCTTAGCATACCTATTTCTTCAAAAACTAGTAATTCTAAATTGTATAATTCTTGACTGTTATAAAATAGCCCATTTCTTGACCATGTCAATTATATTGGACTTTTGTTACTGATGGGGAAAAACCCAGAATTTGTAATAATTATGTCTTGGATATGCAAATGGTTGATTATTTTCCTACCAATTCCCAAAATATCCACATCATAAAGCAGAATTAAAGATGGTTTGCCTCCGAATATCTTTAGAAATATCAAATCAGTGTTCTGATGTGGCTAGTAATTCAAATGAAAAATTTTAAATAAGTCAGTGCTTCAAATGAAGCCTACCTCTGTTTGAGTTGTGAATAAGTAGTTATCTTAAATAGGCAACTTTTTTAAAAAAAAACAGAAAACATACTCAAAAAGGGTTTTAACTGGTGACTCATAGTTTAAACCATGCCCTAAAAACATTTAAAGCATAAATCTATGTGTTCAGACTCCCATCTTGAGGGGTAGTTTAGTTTTGGGTTCCATGAAACAAGGTGTTAAGTTCCCAGAGAGAGAGCCATTTCTGTCATCAGTCCCCATCAGAGTAGACTGCATAATGCAGTCAGTTCTCACCCTGCTTTCCCATAGGGCTGGGGACTGTGGGGAGGTGGGGAGGGTGGGCAGGCTCAGAGGGAGACCTCACTCCAGGACAGCCTCCTGAGAGGTACACAAAAGCCTCTCTCTACAACCACTTTTGTGAGATTCCTCCTGACCACAGAAAATCATCATCATCATCATCATCTTTCAGGAGCAAAATGGTACAAAACAAAGGGAATAAAAGAGAAATTATCAATTATGAAGACTTCTCATTCTCATTTCCCTACTCTCATCTCCAGTAGGTGTCTTTTCAGAAGAGAATCTTTCTATGGCTGGAACTAAATCTGTCTGGAGATTAAATACTGAACAGCCGGGAGAAGTTTAATGTAAATTTAGATTGACTCAAGAAAAGGGAAAAACTCTTGGTAAATACCGTGCTAATGATGAGCAGCATTACAGGAACTGGAGCCACCAACCTATTCCCTAGGTTTTTTAAACTTTATTTTGGCTTGCTGATCCATGCTGGATGAGTGAGGAGGTGGGGGAACTTTGGTAAATGGTTGCTGAACGCCTGCCTGAGGTCCACAGCCTAAGGGAGAACAGAGACTTAGGGGAAGAGTCTAAGGCAGTCAGGTCATCCCCTTTACACATTCACAACAGAGAAAAGTAGAAAAAAAAACACCTACAAGCACACCAGTAGGGGTTCCTAATTCTGAGACAATAATCGTGTTCTGTGTTTTTCCTTATATAAGAAAACGTAGGGAGGGGGCAGCCTATGTAAGAGCATGCAAGGCCAGACGTAAGAAGAGTTCAATTGTGTAAGATTGACCATCTACTTACTCCTCTTAACACGCCCTCTCCCCCTGAAAGATCAGAACCAAGGTATCCAAAGTATCTGAGACAGGAAATGAGTAACACAGGAAAAAGGATGTGGTCTGAAAAAGAGTGGATTCTGGGGCTGAGCCAGAGCCAAGTAACAGACACAGGGTCATAGCTGAGGGAAGGGCTTGGTGGCAGGAAGAGAAATCTCAGGGTCAGTCAGCTTAGACTAGAAAGTTAATGACAGAGGAGATACATCTGGGGAAGCAGCAGAGCACCTTCCTAAGAGGTTCTTCTTCCCTGAAGGAGGCAGAGAATGCAGAAACAATGGCTGATGAGACCCACAGCCAGGAGAATGATGACTGTGACAGAAGGAAAAGGGGCTGGAGGTCCCTCTTTACTCAGAGGGAAGAGTAAATAATATATATGGAGTGAGCTTGACAAAGGTAAATTAAAAATTAACCCAGGACCTGGGAGAGAGTGGAAAGGGCCAGGAGGTGGGGACATGATGAAACACCAACATTCATTAAGCACCTACGTGCCACATGTCAGTAAAGAACAGTTTGGGGGAAATAAGAAGGGGGTGAAAACAGGAGAGAAAACATAGTTGGACAACTGAGAAACCGACTCAAGTACAACAGAAAAGTGGACTAAGAAACTACCCCCTTTCTCAAGATTAAGGCTGGAGGAAAAAGATGTCTGTTCTTCCCTGTGTGCATGGACGAGCCTGGAAACAGATCTTGGGTGGGCTGAGAGGCAGAGCTCATGTGATGAAGAGTGCCTGGAAAGAGCAGGTGCCAAAAGAGCACCACTCCCCATCTGCCCGACCTTCTGCGAAACAAGCCTGCCCTTGTGAGTGAGCCAAGCCAGAGGCCCCAGTTCCCGCCTTGCAGGGGCTGGAACTTGGGTGCAGAAATCACCAGTGGAAAACAGTTTCTCAGCTGGTTAGAAAGTGTGAGTACTCCCAAATGTAAATCCAGATGTTGGGAGCTATTTGTTAAAATCACTTTGATATTCCCCAGTGCCTAGGGCAGTACTTTACCTTAAATGGGAGCCAAATAGAAGTATGTTAAGTCTAACTGAATGAAACCAGAACTACTTAGCTGTGCTGGTATCTTCAGATTCAAGACAGCCTCTTGCCCGATAACCAACACAGTCAGGTACTTTATTTCTGTTCTAAAGTCAAAACGATGCGAAGCCCTACATCCCTTGTGACCTAAACCTAAACCCTCATCAGTAGGGTCTGCCACAGGTCTGTTGCCCTGTACCAGAATAATAGATGGGCGGGTGGGGGAGGTGGGAAGATATACAAGAACAAGAAGGAATTTCCTTGCCTCATTAGCCTGTAATGTTCACGCTGACCTAGAAATCCTGGCAGTTCCAACATTTGGGTTGACTCAGGCGGGGAAGAAAAATCCCAGGTGAATGGTAATTGGATTACCCAGTTATGCTCCAGAGCCAAATGGCTGGAAAAGGCTAGGTCAGTAGGCTCTGGTACAAAGTGACATTATTTTTTAAACCAAAAATGGAGATACTCGGGCTGACAGACAATGGGATGGAATAGTTTAAATTGGGGCTGTCCTAGAAAAATCAGGGACATATGATGGATTTAGGTCGGTAGCTTATTTTGCAAGGGATCCTCTGGGCCCAATATGCTAATGGAGAGGGGATTAACGATCAAACATGAGAGATACCCGAGGGGAAGACTGTCATTGATTTTTAAGGCAAGAAAAAGATGAGAAGAGTGTGTTCCATACACAGCACATGAAGGTACACATCGCAGGTATGGAGTAGGAAGGAAAGGAAAGTTGATCAGAACCGAAACTATGTGGGTGAGATCAGTTCAGGTTATGGAAGACGGGGGATGGGGGTGCGCTGTAGCAGGGCACTGACTGGGGCCCAGGGCTGAGGAGTTCAGATGGTAGCTTCGCCACTGGTTTGCAACCTGACCTTGGGCCAATTATTTCCCTGTCTGTGGACTTCAGTTTAAATAGAGTATCTCACAAATCCCGATTTTAATGTAAAGAAGCAACAAATATAGTCTACCTTCATTTGGCAGAAGAAGGAGAGAAAACGCTCTTCTAAAAATGGAAGACAGACACAGAACAGCTTGTCCCTTTCTATCCAATTAAAAACCTCGTGAGACTGAACTAGATTAAAAACAAAACTCTCCAGCGAAGCTGGAGGCGCCTCCAAGATAGGGAGTCCACCACCAATAAAGTATGGCAGATGCCAGCAGTCTTGCCCCCAAACGCACCGTCCGTCCCCGGGAAGTCGCAGCGGCGGGGAGGCCGGTCCTAGGTCGGGGCTGGGGTGGGGTGTGTGGGGCCTGGGGACGCGGAAGCTGCGGCGCGCCGAGGTGACACAGGGCTTCCAGGGGCGACGGGCGCGCAGGATCCCCAGGCGAGTGAGGCAGGGGAACAGGGCACCTCCCAGGCGCCAAGCGGGCGAGAGCCGCGACTGGCACGGCCTGGCAGCCGCGTAGGCCCGGGCCGCTAGGGGCACCGAGGGCGGTGCCCGACTTCCAGGGCGGCGTGCGCGGCCCCCGGCCTCCCTCCTGGCGAGAACCCCTCCCCCGCCCCGGCACTGACCTGTCCAGGGCCCGGCTGGGCCTGGCCGGGCGGGGCCTACGCAGCCCCTCGGCCGGGCGCCGACTCGCGCGGGGTCCCGGGCCCGGGCGGGCCGCCTTCTCTCCGCCGGGAGCCTCCGAGCCGGGGCCCGGGGCTGCCGCGGCGCATCCGACCGCACCGGCCCGGCCGGCGTCAACAAAGGGCGGCCGGGGCGCGAGGCCGGGACGGGGGCGCGAGGCCGGGGCGGGAGCGCGGG
>NC_045434.1:189250800-189350440 GCF_002776525.5 Piliocolobus tephrosceles | reverse complement strand
TCGAGCCCCGCCTCGCGCCCTCCGGAAGGCGGGTTAGGGACGCCCGGGGCTCAGCTTAGGGAGGCGAGCGCCACGCCACGAGGAGGCTGCCCTGGCCCCCTGCGCAAGTGCTCCTCGGCGGGGCGGCCCGCGACTCCCGCCTTGGACCGTTCACTCCCTGAGGGGCCTGGGGGGCTCTCGGAAGACTAATGACCGCCAGTCACCGAGAGCTCAGTTCATGCCAAACCCAGCTCGCACTCTCCCCACTTATTGTTCACAACGACCCTACAAGTCATTCTCCTTCCTACTGGGAACCGAGGATCAGAGAGAAGTCATAGCCCAAGTGCCCCGGTCACACCTCTATGAGCGGCCTCGGGCTTGCGGCGGAGGCTGACTGAGGAAGTGGCTTCAGGCGGCCGGCCGTGCCTGACACACAGTTTGGAGTTCTCTTCACCAAGCGCACCGGGTGAACCTGCGCCGTCGTGGCGAAGCGTACTCATTCAGCTCGCGCGCGAGGGGCTGGAATTTCAGATAATACAGAGAGGTGCAGCGTGACACAGTCCCCACCCTCGGGAGCGCGAGGCTCAGAAAGGTGCTGGACCCATGCCAGGGACTTCATTTTTGACTTCCCTCTATTCCCAACAAGGCCCCATTTTCTTGCCTGCCTTAGTATTCATATTCATTCCCTGCCTTTCTTCTTCCCCGACCCCTTTCAACTCTCAGGCCTCATCCCATCTTCTTTGTTTACATTTATTTTACATTCCCCGAATATTTACTTAACTCTCTTTCTCCTCTATTTTTCAAAATTTCAACCCCCCTTTTCATTAATATTCATATTCCCTTCTCCCCTGCCTCTGCATTTCTTTCTTTTTTTTTTTTTTTTTGAGGCAGAGTCTCGCTCTGTCGCCCGGACTGGAGTGCAGTGGCCAGATCTCAGCTCACTGCAAGCTCCGCCTCCCGGGTTTACGCCATTCTCCTGCCTCAGCCTCCCGAGTAGCTGGGACTACAGGCGCCCGCCACCTCGCCCGGCTAGTTTTTGTATTTTTAGTAGAGACGGGGTTTCACAGTGTTAGCCAGGATGGTCTCGATCTCCTGACCTCGTGATCCGCCCGTCTCGGCCTCCCAAAGTGCTGGGATTACAGGCTTGAGCCACCGCGCCCGGCCCTGCCTCTGCATTTCTTACACTTATATTTTGTTTTATAAACTAGGTAACACAGGATTGTATCCTCAACTCCTGTTCCCTAACATGCGCACACTTTCCTGCCTCCCTCTCTTAATTAAGTTCCACCAGTTCTTCCTGGAATGCTCTTTCCCCAGCTTTGTATGTCCAGGTCCTACCTATCCTTTAAGGTCCAGACTCAAGAACAGCAATTGGCAAACTTTTTCTGCCAGGGACCAAAGAGTAAATATTTTAGACTTTGTAGGTCATACGGTCTGTCGCAACAACTCATCTCTGCTGTTGCCGCAGGAAAGCAACCACAGACAATACATACATGAACAAGTGTGGTTGTGTTCCGATGGAACTTTATTTATGGGCACTAGAATTGGAATTTCAGATAATTTTCATGTATCATGAAATATAATTATTTTGATTTTTTTAAAAAAAATTTAAAATGTAGAAATCATTATTAGCTTGAGAGCTGTACGAACACTGGCAATGTGATGGTTTTGGCCATTGGGCTGTAGTTTGCCAACCTCTGCTCTAGAATGATGCCTCGTCCTCCCTGAAATCTATCCTGATAATCTCTAGTTGGCAGTAACTTTTCCTGTTTTGTAGCTTTTAAATGACTTACCTCAAATCAGTCTATGGCATTTATCACATTTTATTTTCTACTGTAATTTTTTTTCCTGTGCATTTTTCATCGTTCCCAGTAGACCTTCAGCTCTTGAGGTGGGGTACAGACTGTGTTTCTCTATGTGCTACCTCCCTTCCCACAGTGCTTTGCACAGAGTAGGCATTCACACATACACAGAATGGGCCAGGCGCAGTGGCTCACGCCTGTAATCCCAGCACTTTGGGAGGCCAAGGTGGGCAGATCACCTGAGGTCAGGAGTTCGAGACCAGCCTGGCCAATATGGCAAAACCACGTCAATACTAATAAAGTACAAAAATTAGCTGGGCATGGTGGTGTGTGCCTGGAATCCCAGCCGCTCAGGAGGCTGAGGCAGGAGAATCACTTGAACCTGGGAGGCAGAGGTTGCAGTGAGCCAAGATCATGCCACTGCACTCCAGCCTGGGCGACAGAGTAAGAATGCATCTTAAAAAAAAAAAAAAAAAGACATACACAGAATGGATATTTAAGTCTTGGGTGGTTGACAGTTGTTTCCACTGTGTATTCCACTGTGTAAAGCTTACTTCTGTCATGAGATAGGACCTCAAGAGGAGGATGCTTGTTTGTATATCACCATGATTAGATTTCAGAAAGAAAATTTTGAGAGCTTTATGGAGAAGAAAGACAGGCAAATGTCAGTTCATTTAGGGGATTCCGGATTACAAACACTTGAGCAAAAAATGTTGATTACCACCATTCTGGAGACGGCATGAATCCTCAGTGGGGTCTCGTATGATACTTCTATTAACAAATTGGTAAAAGGCAAATAAAACATGCTATATAATTTACAGGTGGCAAAGTGAAGCAGAGGAGTTAGTATAATGAATAGCAGAATTCAGATAGAAAAGATTCATGCCCCACTACTTGCTTTTTTCTATGCCTCAGTGGTCTTACCTTTAAAATGAGGATAAAAGTTGCTACCTCAGAGGGTTATTGTCACAATTAAATGAGGAAATATGTGTAAAGTCTAGCAGAGAGGGCTCAATAAATATTAACTAGTAACCATTACTGTTTTCTTGCTAGGCTGGAACTATGGGCTAAATTTAGAAGATAACACTTAACAGATGTAAGCAATTATATTTTTGTTCAAACTATAAATTATACAAGTTCTAGACTAGGGAGAGCTGGCATGACAGCAGTTCCAGGTAAGATGAAACCTCAGAAACAAAAATGAAACCCAGCTCTCTGGAATTCAGGTGACAGTGCTCTGTGAACAACAGTGTCATTCCTATAGCGCTGGAGAGTTCACGGGGGCCATTCGTGCACCATCCTGATGAAGGAAGGTGAGGGAGTGACTACTGTAGGAGTCAGAGTCAATGGTGCTGCCCTTTCACAGCCACAGGACCTGGAGCCCCTCGGCTTTTGTTTCTGCCTCTGAATGATGGGGACAGTTCTACTTATGTCCTAGGGCTGTCGTGAGTGAGTAAACAACTTGGAACAGTACTCAGGTGTTCAACAAATTGTAGTTCCTCCCTACCATAAAACATGAATCTAGGGAACAGCCCTGCCCCTGAAACAGGCTTCTGAAGACTAGTAGCTGTTTATATTTGGAATTAATGTGCTTAATTTTGGGGACCAAATGTTAGGAAAATTAATGAAAAGGTAGAATGTAGATAGACAAGCCTGACCAGAATGGTGAGAATGGAGGCCTTGACCTGTCATAAGTAAAAAATGAAAAAAAGTCTCAGATATTTAGCCTGGGGATTTTCTCGTTTTTAATGGGGGGAGAGGCAAGAGAGAGTCTGACAACTGTCTACAAACACTGTATAAGATGGACTCTTACAATTCACAAGACAGAATCATGACCAATGCTGGCAAATTCCAAGAGAGCAGGTTTGACTTCACTTGAAAAGCAGCTTTCTGATAATTAGAGCAAATCTACAGTGGAATGGACTGCTGTTCAAAACCCATTCTCATCTGCAAGTGTGCAGAGACAGAAGGGATGACCTCCTTCCCATCCTTTAATTTTCCTGCTGTTCTTTCTCCATATTCTTTTCCTTGATCCTGCTTCTGTTCCTTGTAGAACCTTTGTACCCTTTTTGCCCTGCCTTGTGCTAAGGTATTTTTTTCTTATTTCTCCATCAACTTCCAAACTCTTTTTCTCTTGGCTGTCCCCCACCCCTCCTCAGCAAACACAGCACAATGACTGGAACTGCCTCCCTGAGTTGCAGGTGGTCCATGGCTCAGAATGTCACTGAGATCTGGACCAACAGTGCTGTGCAAACTGGCAGAGAGGGGAAGGGAAGCAAGCAGATCTTTGCAGAAGGCGGAGGTACTGCCGTGCCTCTCCCATCCAGATGAAGGAACCCAGCAGAGTCTCCTGAACCTCAGGAGGGGAGAAGTCCACTTGTAACTGAGCCCGCACACACAGATGGGGATCCCAAAGCTGAGCACAGTTTCCTCAGAGATGCTTCCTGTGAGCTGAACTCATTTGAGTCCCCTTCTGCCTCTCCCTGGCATTTCCCTTATTTTTGAGATGTGGTAGCTGTTTTGCCATATTTCCAATATCAAGAACCCCCTTTCATACCAAAGGAAGCAGAGAACTGTGACAACTGGCCACCTGCCTCCACTCTCCACTTGGCGTATGTCTATGTGGATACATCTGACACCAGTGACATGCAGGCAGGCCCCAGTGTCTGGCTCTAGAACTTTCACCTCTTCTTTCTCCACCCTCTTGCTCTAATATCTTTGGTGTCTCCCTTACTTTATTTCTGGTTCATCTTCTCACATCCCTCCTCTGTTTCCAACCCCCCAGCTTCCCTGCTTGTAATAGTTTGCCCTCCCATTGCAGATGCTCAAGTGAAATGTGCCAGGGCATTGCAAGAAAGGCCAACTTTCTCCCCTCCCCCAGAGCCCCACTGTGCTTCATACCGTGAGCTGGGGACGGCTGGATGTTAGGGCTCTTGGGTACAGGCAGGCCACCAGGCATGGCAGTGACAATAGCCTGCTGATGTGGTGATGGGCCAGACCGAGTCTCAGGCACACTCTTCTCCCCTGGTGCCGCTTCTTTCCAGTCATCAGGAACACACTGCTGGGGCTGTCAAAGGACAGGACAGAGAGAGGGGCCTCTCAGAAATAGCCTTTGCGTTCTTGGATACTTCCCTGCTTTCCGTGGAGCTTGGGAAGCACACAAGGACCTTAAGATTCAGTCCTCCTCAAACTGGGGAAAGCCCTCTTTTCCTTCTTGGAATCCCCAAAGATGATTTCACCCGTCAGCCTACCCAGAAGCACTTCTTGAAGGGGCTGTGGGGTCGTCCGAGCTGTGGCCGCCCCGTGTGCTCCCTGGACCTTGGGGCTGGCTTACTCACCACTGGTGAAGCAGGCTGCAGTTGTAAGATGACGGCTGAAGTGTGCTGGAACCTGCGTTGAGGAGCGTGGGGCACGCTCTCGGGATGTCCATTCTGAGGCCCAGCATCAGGCGTGGGAGGGTGACACTGCTGACTGCCGCCAGGCTTGTGCAGGTTGGCAGTGGGACACTGGAGCGGCAGGGCGGGTGTAACCGGGCCTAGTGGCATGGCATGGGCCTCTGAGCTGGGCTGGTGGGCCACACTTGGAGAGACTGAGGCGAGCTGAGGGTGGGGCTGAGCTTGGAGCCCAGGTCGTGATGGCTGGGGTGGTGGCTGCTGCTGTTGTGGCTGTGGCTGCTGCTGGATCACAAATTGGGGCTGCAGGTGCTTTGAGGATGGCTGTGGGAGGAGCTGGTGTGGCTGCAGCTGAGCATAAGCTGAAGGGGGAACGGCCAGGTTAGAGAGCATGGCTTGACCTTCTCTTCTGCTGTCTTCCAACTCTGCCCCTCCCACATCCAAATAAAAATGGCTTCCCAAATTCAATGTCTCTTGTTTTCATCCCTTTCATTTTTCACCCTGAGCCTGCTCATTGCCATGGCCTAACACATTCACTCTATTCCTGCTTTCCTCCTTTGCTGGAGGAACACTGGGCTCTTTGAGCTGTCCCCCACCCGCAAAGCTTAACTCCTCACAACTCAAAACTCACCTCTTCTGTGAGGCCCTCTTTGGCCATTCTGGCAGTTCAGAGAAATACTGGATTCTAAGTGTGGCATGCTGTCTCTCTCCTCCGCACCCTTCATCTGCTGTTCTCTGTACCTGCAACAGCTACAGCCTCTCCACCACCCAACCCAGCTCTGCATGGCTAGTCCTCATCCAGCCTCTGGCTCTGCTCAGGCGAGGCCATCTCCAGGAAGAGCCAGTAGACAATGGTAGTTATTGGATCCTGGCATCAGGCAGACCAAGGCTGGGTTACCGGTTCCCTCTGTTATATACCAAGGGACCTGGGACTAACTACTCTCTGGGCCTCAGGTTCCCAATCTAAAAATTAAAAATATAATTCCTGTACACAAGTTGTTAAAAGGATGAAATGAGAAGAAAATGACAGAAAACTGGCTTAATGTGCACAGCACAGTGCCTGGCACGTAGTCATATTCAATCATTTCTAGTCATAACTATTATATCAGTCTGGTTTAGGTTCTCAAAGTATCCAGGGTCCACCTCTATCATAATAATGCTTATTAAGGTGGGTTGTAATTGTTTCTTATCTATCTTCCAGATCATGACCTCCTTGTGGTCAGAAACTTCGTGTATCTCTCTCCAGAACCTAACACAGTGCCTGACAGGAATTTATTTTTTGCCATATGTTGCTATACTAGCTTTTCCCTCTTCCATTTTAAGCAGGCTGACTCTTTGAGGTGAGAGTTCTTATATTTTTTAGTAATCCCTTCAGTGTCTAGCTCATGCCTTGTTTAGAGTAGGGATTCAGGAAATTCAGCTCAGAGATTGTCTTTACACAGATCACTCTCTGGCTAGTGCCAGGCCAGCCTAGGACGAAGCAGCTCAGCTGAATCTGTCCTGTTTAAAAACTGCCCTCTACAGAGACTTCCCCGGCTGGAGAGCTAGCCAAATGCATGGCAGGCCACAGCTGGAGGCCTGCAAATGGACTTTTACAACTAAAGCCTCAAGCCAGTAAGGATAAAGGCGAATTCTGGGTCCTGAGCTCACATTTTAAAAGAATCCTGTGATACAACGGATGCAAAGTAAGCAGGTTTCAAACTGAGTTAGGGGAGGTGCCTTCCTTCTTGAATTTTGTCTGTTCACATGCAAGTTTTGAATGGTCTCATCCCAGCCTGACATGGAATTCCAAGCAGAATTCCAATAGGATTTGAAAGGACAGAAATAAGACGTGTTACAAAGGAAAAGCAAAATGGGTCTTGGTGACTGTCTAGTCAGAGAGAGACGGACTATGGATGGCCCACAGGGGTTTAATATGGAGGATACTGAATGACGGGTTTGGGAAACTTGGACACCAGTGTGATGTTGAGGGAAGTGTGTTGGGTTTGGGTTGATGGCAGAACCTTTGTGGAAATGCCAGCAGGCATTTGGTAATTATAAACTGTCCCTGATCCCAATCTAAGCTGTGTCTCCTTATCTCACGTTGAATAGGTCAGAATTTAACAATCAGGCACTTTTGAGAAGGCTGTTGATAAGGCACCTGGGAGACACTGAAGAGGCCACACAGGACTTTGTTAGGTGCCCACAGCCAGAACAATCTGCAAATGATGGGCGTCGTCACTGCAAATGCAACCAAAACTTTTTCTCCCTTAATGCAAAATCATGGATTCCTGCCCCCGGAATGTGGAATCATTCTTAGGGGCTGCCCATGTGAGGTGGGAGCTGGAGATGGTCCAGGTCAGGGAGGCTGAGAGGATCAATGGCATGCCCCAGTACTTGTTGGCTGTGTGGCCTGAGACAAGGTACTCTTCTTTCTCAGGGCTTCAGAGTTTAATCTGTGAAAGAGGAGGTCTGGGCTAGGTGATCACATAAATCTCTTCCACATCTAGAATTTGATTGAGTGGCTATAGCAGGAAAGTAGTTTACAATTCAGGGTTAATAAGGAAAAAGGGTTACAGAGGGAAAAGATTCTGTATCTATACAGCATAAGCATACACTTGTTTTCCCAAAAGACCGGGAAAGGGGACTGCTGTCCTGGCTTCTATTCCTGTGCTTCCTCTCCTATCCCATTCTCTCCCCACCCTGTGCTGCTCATGGAAAACTGAAAGCAATTGTTTTAGGATAAACCAGGCTACTATACACCAAGGGTGGAAATCAAGCTCATAAGGCTTGAATCAATTCATAGATCAGAGACCCCAAGGTATTTGGGGTATATATTAATACATCCTTAACTTTTTGAGATTAATAAAAACAAAGATCATGATTTAACTCCAGCATTATCCTGGATCAAAAAAAAAAAAAAATCCTTTTGTTTAGAGTATTGCAGTAAAGGGTCTTCCTGATTCCAGTTTCTTCTCTCTGTAATCCAGCTTAGAGAGTGCAAACTAATCTTCCTGGTGCACAGATCTGATCTCTCACTAAAAACTGCCAGGGACTCTCCTTTGTCTACAGTTGTCTAAAGCCCCTGGGAAGAATTCAGGATCTCTTTACAACATAAATCACCCTTTTAATTTTTATTATTTATTTGACCCAAGCAATCTTTACTGTTCACTGTACCCTGTACAGAGTATATGCCTTTTCTCATACTGTCTAGAGTGCCACAAATCAAATTCTAGTCACCATTCTCTGGCCTTTACAGCTGACAGTACTTTCCCCTTTCTCTGAGATGACATGCAGGCCGCTTTGCTTTGCACTGCCCTCAGAGAAGCAGTGTGCCCAGAAGTCAAGTATGAGCTCTTGAGCCAAAATGCTTGGATTTGAATTCCAACTCTGCTGCTTACCAGCTTTGTGACATGGGGTGAGTGAGTTACTTGACCTCTCTGTACCTCTGTATCATCATCTTTATTTTTTATTTATTTTATTTTATTTTTTTTGAGACAGAGTCTCACTCTGTCGCCTAGGCTGGAGTGCAGTGGCCGGATCTCAGCTCACTGCAATCTCCACCTCCCAGGTTCATGCCATTCTCCTGCCTCAGCCTTCCGAGTAGCTGGGACTACAGGCATCCGCCACCTCACCCGGCTAGTTTTTTGTATTTTTTAGTAGAGACGGGGTTTCACCGTGCTAGCCAGGATGGTCTCGATCTCCTGACCTCGTGATCCGCCCGTCTCGGCCTCCCAAAGTGCTGGGATTACAGGCTTGAGCCACCGCGCCCGGCCATCATCATCTTTAAAATAGAGGTAAGGGTTATACCTGTCTGAGTTATTTCAGTAAGTGACTTATCTCTTTTAGTAGGCAGAATTTATGTGAGTCATTTGTTTCCTCCAAAATATCTTGAGTTTAGTAGATGCTCAATCAATATTGCTGAATGAATGAATGAATGACAGACAACATGGTGGGACTTGTTTATCCTACAAAACTTGTTCTCAAGGCTTCAAGTATTCAAGAAACAACTCTGTGTCCCAGAAATGCTGGAACTCTTGCCTCAAAGTATATGGGAGCTGCCAGCATACCAACTACAGTTGCAGGACTACTTATGCACTCATTTTCCCAGAAGTCTACTATAATTGATTAGAGTTTGATGTTACCTGGCCTACAGGCAAGGAGAGTATGCCTGTGGGAGAGGAATGGCAGATCTTTTTACTAACCACTACTCTTAAGGGAAGATATACTTTCAACCATTCATTCACTCAACAAACAATTTATTAAGTACCCACCACACACCAAGTACTATGGTTGGTACTGGCTAAAACATGGTCCCTAGAAGAGACTACAGTTTAGTAAGAGACAGATGGTAGACAGATACTCTCAGCATAATTTGGTAAATGTTATGATAGGCGATAAGCACAGAATATTGAGAACATGCAAAAGGGGATTCAGCTTTGGAAGGAGAGCAAAGAAGGTTTCCCAGAGCAAGTGTTTAACATGATTCAGAGTTAGGAAGATGACAAAAGGAACAGCATTTGGGAAGACTCAGAGGCATAAAATACTGTGGTGAATTCAGGGATCTCCAGGTCATCATGTATAGTTGAACCCCAAGGTGTCTAACAGAGAGGAGTCAGAAGAGGAGGCAGTTTTTGGTTGGGTCTAAGTTATGCTAGCACCTTCTAGAGGCTGCTCATCCCTAAAGATGTTTCATGTGATTAGGCTTCAGGAGGGAACTAAGGTTGGGGTTGGCTCTAGAGGTCAGTGCTCCGCATACACAAGAATAGACAAGAAAGCTCCTTTTAGAAAACTCTAAAGCAATAGCCACACAAATTTTCCATGATGCATTCCCTTGGCTTGGGGTCAGGAGGAGTTTGATAGGGGAAGTAGAGCTAAGGGAAGTTTCCCTGTAAGAAACTTATAAAACGGTGTTGGGTTGCCAGCTGCAGGGGCACTCTATGATAGTCTGATTATGCTTGAACGTTTTCAGGCCTCTTCTGCAGCCCTCTGGAAAAACTACCAAATACTTGCTGTGTACAGGATTCTTTGCTAAGCAGCTTGGAGCATTATAAAATAAACTGTTATCTGCATCTCTGCCCCTAGCCTGCCCTTGGCAGAGGATGGCAGTATAGCATAAGTCGATAAAGGCATGGGTTTTAGAGTCAGTCAGATCTGGGTTTAAATCTTGGCTCTGACACTGATAGGCTGTGCAATCTTAGATAAATTGCTCAACCTCTCTGTATCTTGACTTGCTGTTCTGTAAACGGTGATACATACCACATAGTTGTTAGTATCAAATGGAATATTTTGTTTAAACCACAAAGAGATTCACTGCCTTTGCTCAACACTTGGTACCTAGTAGATGCTCAGTAAATGGCAGCTATTCTTAAAATACTATCTGTTACTGTGTGTTGCTTTGAACTTCTCAAAGAATTTTTACCATTTAAATCTCATTTATTTCTAACAAGAAGCCCATGAAGCAATTGAGAAGTGTGTTTATTTTACAAGCAAGAACTGAGAGTAGTTTCCAAGTGACTTGTACAATGCAGTAAGTGAAGGGAAACTTGACTTCATTTGACAGGTGAGGCATGGTGCCTTGCATATTACAAGATGCTGATGGCCAAGTGAATAACAAGAGTCAGTAAGGACGAGCGAGTACAGCAAGCCTAGGAGTATTAGTTACAGGCAGTTGGGAATTCTGGAGGCAATCTTGGAGACATGGACAACAAAAGGGGATTGTTATGCCAGGAGGCAGGGAGGGAAAGCGCCAAGAAAGTCACAAAGGGGTAGGAGTGGGAGACAGAGACAACAGCATATTTGCTTGGCCATAACAGAGGGTCTGCATGAGGACACCAGGAGCAGTCAGAGAGGTGCAGTGGGCAGTGGGGGGAGGGTCTTGAAGGTCCCCCACGGAGTCAGATAGTCAGTCAGAAGTCATTAACATGATATTTAGTGAGCCCTTACTATAGACTAGGCATTCCAGCTGATCAAGGAGGACATAAAGACACAGTGAAGGTTTTTTTCTTTTTTTGAGACGGAGTTTTGCTCTTGACGTCCAGGCTGTAGTGCAATGGCACGATCTCGGCTCACTGCAACCTCCCCCTCCCGGGTTCAAGCAATTCTCCTGCCTCAGCCTCCCAAGTAGCTGGGACTACAGGCATGAGCCACCACACCCAGCTAATTTTTGTATTTTTAGTAGAAACGGGGTTTCACCATGTTGGCCAGGCTGGTCTCAAACTCCTGACCTCAAGCGATCCACCTGCCTCGGCCTCCCAAAGGGCTGGGATTACAGGCATGAGCCACTGTGCCGGGCTACAGAGAAGGTTTTTAAACAAGAAGGAAATAACAGTCTCTGAGGGAGATAATTCTAGCAGTTGTGAGTAGGATGTCCTGGCGATCAGTTAAGCCTCATCCCACCAGCAGGCCTTAAGCAAAGCAGGAAGCCAAAACAAGAGGAAGTGTCATCAGAACCTGGTGACAAACTGGTGACAAGCTGGGTGGTGATGGAGCATGGGAATGAGGGAGGGTTTTCTCTGTGCCAGTCACTTGCGCAGGCCACCTCAGTCATTTACAGCCTGTGGGAAATATAATCACCTCTGTTTTACAGATGAGGAAATGGAGGTTTACAGAGCTTAAGTAACTTGATCATAGTCATTAAACTAATAGGTGATGAAACTGGGGTCTGAAACTAGGTTCACTCCGAAGCCCACTGCTTTTCCCGCTGTAACGCTCTGCCTCCCTGGTGGCTCTGACACCAACAGGCTGTGCAATCTTAGATAAATTGCTGAACCTCTCCAGATCTAGACGTGCTGTTCTGTAAACGGTGATACATACCACATAGTTGTTAGTATCAAAAGGAATATTTTGTTTAAACCACAAAGAGGTTCACTGCCTTTGCTCAATGCCTAGTAGATGCTCAGTAAATGGTAGCTGTGAAGTCAAAATAACTCTGTGAGTCTGGGGTGCAGGAGGACCTTGCAATTGTGGACAGTGCTCAGGATACGGTAGAGGGGCCCTTTCCACAGAGGAAGATGCAGGGTTTTTGTTTTACAAATTCTCCAAATTAAAAAAAAAAAAAAAACTTGTATGCAGGCGGGGTGATGTCTATCCTATAGACAGCTGAAATGTATGGGGAGAAGGGAGGAGGACGGGGATGGATGTGTATTAGGAAGTCGCTGGCAGACAGGTGGTGGATGTCTGAAAGGTATGAACCAACAAACTCCTCTGTGAGTGAAACACAGGCCACAGGACTGAGTTTTAGGAGACCCACAGCTAATGGCAGAGGGCAAGGGAAAAGGAAGGAGGGTCCCACTTACACACACAGATGGTCACACGCGCACACAGCCACTCTGGGCTTAGGTGCTTCCCAGTGCCAGCTGAGATCCTCCTCTTCCTGTTCCATTCTTGAAACTTACTCATTTTTCAAAGCACAACTCAAATTTCTGCAGCCCCCATTAGAATTTAAACTCTTGTTCATCTAATACCCATAGTGTTCAGCGTAATGTTTGGCACATAATAGGTGCTAAATGAGTATCTGTTGAGCCACATAATTAAAGGGACAAATGGTTTGGGGATGACAGTGACTCTGAGCCATACCTCTTTCATTTGTGAAATGGAATAACCACCGTTAAGATTAAGTGAGATATGTAGGTAAAGCATTTAGTACAGTACGTGGAACATGGCTGTTCTTTAACTGGTAAGTATTATTATTAGTCCACAGCAACTGGGGAAATAGTCTAATAGAAGCCTAGGATGAAGAATTTTGGGAAAGAAGAAACGTCCACCAAGGCCAAGACCCTTTGTGTGTCAGTCGGCTTTCTCTCTCACACATACACACACACAGGCTCGTATGCACAGTGAAAGATGTTAAGCAAAATATAAAGCTCCTCCACTGATAGCCTATATCATCTGGATTTTTCTCCCAACATAAAAAGAGATTCTTAGTCATCTAAATTTGGTGCTACAGTGGATAGTTGAAATGACCTCCATGGCTGGTTCCACGATTTTAACATCAAAATCATTGGGGATTTCTAGTGGATGACAGTCCCTCCTGTATGCTTTGGTTTTTATTGGATTCCCTAGGTAAAAGTGTGCTTGCAGTTTGGAGGCTGCTTTGGGAGGGAAACAGGGTGCCCAAGAATCCTAGAATCAGCAACATCGCATTGTCCAGCCTATCGCAGACAGAAATCACTGCCCCTGCACAAAACGCTCTCTGTGTTCAAACAAAGCAGCTGTGTGGCCTTCCAGCAGAGTTCTCGCTCCTCAGCTGAGACCTGAGGCGGGCTGAGGATGCAGAACAAAGACCTGGCATCTGAAGGCCCAACTGGGTGAAAGGGCCCCAGCTTTTCAACAACTCGACAGTTCCCTTTTATCACAGCGTGTCCCTCCCGGTCAGCAACTTTCTCCTCACCTTTGGGCCTGAGTGTGCACCCAAAGCCCAGAGTTTATCCACTAGAATGAGAACTCCAAAACCAAGTCTCCTATCTGGGGCTGTGGCCCACTTCCTTAGGACTCGGCTTCCCTGGAGGCCAGGCCCAAGGGACCCCTGCTGCCTGCCCCACTTCTGCCCTCCGTTGCTCAGCCCTGTCAGTGAGAAGGGCAAGCCAGGCCCTTCTCCTTCCCCTCCAAAGCCCAACCTCTTAGGCTCTGTTCTCCGCCCCTTACTCCCCTCCCCCACCTGCTCCCCCACCCCTTTTCTCGGCATAAGGGACCTTTTCTATTTGCAGAGCCTAAAGAAGCTGGTTGCCAAGGTGACAGGAGCAGGAACAGCAGGGAGCTTGCCATGGGGGAGGGGCTTTGCCCCCAAACAGCTGTCAGTGGGAGCAGTCCCAGCTGGGACTGGAGGGTCTGCCTGCTCTGGGAGGAAACAGCCCCCAGGAGAACACATTCCTCTCTGCCATACCCCACCAACTACCCCACTGCAAGTCTCCACTGGTTACTTTCCCTGGGGGCAGCAAGCCAGCCAGCCAGCTCAAAAAATGCTCCAATAACAAACAAAAAATGCATGCACGCTTGCTTGCTTTCTCTCTCCCAGACACACACACACACACACACACACACGCATGCTCAAGCACGCTCTTCTCTCCTGCTCTCAGATCCCTTGGTTCATTGACAGTGGGTTGGCTGGGCAGGAGGCCAGAAGTCACCTCTGCCCAGGGAACTGTGTAGCCCAAGACAGGTGCTGCTCCTGGCTGCCCTGCACTAGGTCCTAAGAATGATTTCAGTCCTTTTTGTTCAGGAGTCCTGAGAGGATCTTCCCCTACTAAACCTCCCCAGCTGCCTTCCATCTGGGAGGTGGGAGTCAGGGAGCGCAATCTCCGGGCTTATAGAGAGGAAGGGGTGGGAGAGAGGAAGAATGAACGGGATAGTGGGAGGCAGAACAATGCAGGCCCACTGCTTTGTGTCTCTGGGGAGAGGTTCTTTGTGGGACTGCAGCTCACAGCTGCTCCAGAGAAAGTTCTGTGAAGCCACTGGTCTCTGCACTGCATTCTAGCCAGGCACTGTTAGGCTTAGGCCCTTGGGCCTCAAGCCTGTCACCTGTTGGTGTTTACCTTTACATGGGGTCTCCACCAGACTCTGCAAACCCTGAATAGGCTTAGACCTCCCCAGACTCTTTCAGCTTTGGGTCAGAAACAGGAAAGGCTGAGGAGGCCCCAGATTACTGTAAGAACTGAGAGGGACAATCTGGCTTGAGATGAAGAATAGTGTTTGACTCGGCCCCCAGTCCTGCCACTTACTACTTAGGTGACTTTGAGTGCGTGACAGATGTAGTAAGCTCCTGGAGAACCTCTCTGAGCTTCAGTTTGCTCATCTGTAAAATGGATAAGGACACCTACTGGAAAGGGATCTTTACAGGGTTTAAAGAAGCGTGATGCGTACAACTCAGGACACGTTATCTAGCACATGGTGGACGTCCTATGAATGCTGGTCCCGTTTCTGTCCAGTTTTCTTGAGAACTGAGTTGCCTAGCAGCCGTAGGAGGAACCCAAGAACTAGTCTTTCTTTTCAACAGTGTTAGAACTTGGGGTGCTGGCTTAGATTTAGAAAGAGGTTACATTTCGGCCTGGGCCGGAAGGGGGTCCTCAGGAAGGCTTGAGATGCAGATAGTCCTCCAGGGCATATGCAGATTGAACGAGAAACTAGAAGTGCTCATTTGGGGTCTCAGCTCTAGTCCAAGCTGCTTTCAACGCATTGAAAGAGCCCCCAGTCTACCCTTCTGAGCCTGACTTTCTTTTTCCATAAAAGGAAGAGGCTGGGCCACTTTCTGGAGAAAGCCATGCCAGACAGTGAGAAACATCTGAAGCCACAGGGCCGTGAGGCCTCCGTGGGGAGGCGCCTTTCTTGGCTCAGCGGTGACCGCTGGAATGCAGCAACTGACCCTTTGCCCCTGGGTGATTTCTGAAGCCTCGAGAAGGTGAATGAGGGATTTTGACCCCATTTCCTCCTAACTCAGTGCCATGTGCACTGCTTTGCTTTTCTCTGCCTGGGAACCTTCCCCACTCTGTCTGTCGGGTCACGTGCTCGTGCCGCAAGGCTCATGTGCCGTGTCCTCTGAGGGATGGTGTCTCTGACCCATTCTGCCTGGCAGGCAGCTGACCATCTGTGCCCACACTGTGCCTGGTACTTAGTCCTAAAATAGAATTTATGAAGTGGAATGGATTTGCTTCTATATCTGGCTCCCTTCTTTTGACTGCACACTCCTTTAGGGAAAAAAAATCCTATCCTATTTTGCCAAAGATGTATTGAGATATATTCTTGATGTATTTTCTCAAGAAAAAGACCCGCAGGTTAGATTGGATGATAAAATGGTTTGAGAGAGGACTGCGGTTAGTGGTTGTCTCAGGGATGCGATCAGCGTGACTCTCTCTTTAATGCAAAGCTGTGTGCTCTGCCACTCTATTTCTATGGTAAAACAGCGTGGTCTTGTTGCCTAGACCAATAGGACTGGCTTCTTGGGCTCTTGGCAGATTTTCCCATGAAAGAGTGCCTACAATGGGCAGCATGGGGATAGTTTTAGTAGGCAGGGAGAGGGGTCTAGCAGGGCATGTGGATTCACTGGACCTGCCTCACAAGCAAGCTCCTAGATTTATTCTCAAGTGTCACCCTCACTGGCAAGCCTTTCCTAGCTCCTCTCCTCAAAGCCAGATAGCTTCTCTGTTCTGACAGTGTTCAGAGCTTAGATCTATTATGGCATATGCACTGCACTTATCTGTCTCCCCAGCCAGACTGTGGAGGGCAGGACCTGAGTCTCATTTATCTCTGCACACCTAGAATTGGCAACATGACTGGCAAATACTAACCAACAAATGCTTGCTGAATGATGAGAAAAAATAAACTTCCTACACTCCCATCTCCCTGTCTGGTTCTCACATGCTTCTGGCTAGCCCCTGGCCTTTTTGCTGAGTCTTGGAGAATTTCAAAATAGTTCAACTGCCCGCCTCCAGCCACTCCAGGTTGTGCCCACAGCTCCAGAGCTGTGGCTGTGTACCCTGATTCATCGCTGTGCCCACTGTGCAGAAGCACTCCTTTATTCCAACTGACATGGCTGCCCTGCATAAAGTTAGACCAGAAGCATGGCACAGAGCCAGGAGCTGATGGACTCTTCGAGACAGGGAGGGAGAAGAGAAAGACCCATGGCTGGTATCTTTGCAAATCCATGGGAAAAAGGAAAGTCTGAAAGTCTCCTTCTGACTCATGGCCCTGAGTTTTCTGGGAACGGATTCCTGCTTCCTGAAGACCTTACCTGGTGCAATGAGGGGGTGGGCAGCCACAGCAGGAACTGTCCGGCTGAGCCCAGCCCGGCCCTCCATGCTCCCTGGCACACTGCTGTTGCCATCTCCTTTCTTGAGTGGCTCCATCACACTGTCAGCTATGCCAGGCTTGGCACCTGCGGGGGAAGCCTGAGCAGTATTTCTGCTCTGTGCTGGGGTAGGCAGAGGTTGGCTACTGCCTGGCGTGGGTTTCAGGGCCAAGCTGGGCAGGACAGGCTGAGTGGGGGTGGGGCCCGAGGCTGCTGCTGCCGGCGTCTGCTGTGTTCGGAGGGTCAAGTTCTGTACCTGGAAAAGAGGGGTCTGTGGGAGTCCAGAGAATGTGGTAGGAGCAATGCCAGTACACAACTAAGAGGGAGAGAGGGATGGATCCAGGAATGGCTGAATAGAACAGGAGGTTGTCAAATCAGAGAGAGAGAGAAAGTGTTAGGGGCTGGAAGAGGAACCAGAAGCACGTGGAGTTGCTAAACAGGGCCAGAGAGTTCGCTGTGACTGCATCCAGCAGCAGAAGAAGCTGAGTTCTGAGAAGGGCCTGATGCCCAGCTGGGCAGGCAGGGGTGGGGAGGCCGGGCTCTGTCCCTTCTGTTGACCTCCCTCCTCCCCTACACTTTCAGGACTGGATGCACACCACCCAGAAATAATTCCCAGCGTCGGGGAGCATGGGGCTTCCCGCACGGGAAAAGGCCAGGGCAAAAGTGGAAGTTAACTGACCAGCAAGGTCACCAGGCAAATATCTTGTCTCAGAATAAGGTTGCCACCGGCCCTTCCAAGACGGCCGGCACGCTTACTCAGCCTGGTCCCTGGCGCCCTCTGCTGGACACATGGAGGCTGTGCCAGACTGAAAATTCTACTAACAGCCCTCTCCCGTCGCCCTCCCCATTCTGTAGAGGTGGGGAGAGGCGAGTGGTAGGGGTTCCTTCCCCCGCTGCCCACAGAATCTTTGCAGCCACAGTAGTATCTGTGTACTCCTAGCAGAGCAGGACATGTCTCTGCTCCCTCTTCCATGCCATTTTTCTCGAGTCCTGGCAGCGGTACCATGTGTAACCAGAGTGGGGCTTTCCACTTATGGAGCAGCAGCAGCCAGACCAGCAATCCTGGGGCAGGTGTAAAGCATGGAGGGTAGCACAGCCCAGCCCTCCCTGGCAATCATGCTGGCCTCAGCAGGCTGCCCTCTGGCTCCTGACCCGTGTTTGAGGGAACAAAACAGAGCCAGGAGGGGCCGAGGCCTTCTGGAGGAGGGTAGCCGCGCAGGCCTGGGGGCACTGGGGTGTCCTGTCTCCCGCCTGCTTTCCTAGCTGATCCCGGCCTCTCCTTGTGCCCCTCCCCAGTATCAGTGCCCCTCTATGGGGGTGCCCACCCCCCTGCCCTCCCACAAGCATGGAGTCCTCACCTGGGCGGGGGTGGGGGGCCGGGCGGGGGAGCCAGTGCCGAGCTCAGGCTGCACAGTAGCGACGGTGGCCGTGGGCGTGAAGATGAGCTGAGGGGACAAAGGAACAGTGCCGCCTAGGCTCCTAGCTACCTGCACCAGGTTACCTGGCTGGGCCTGGAATCACAGGAAACGAGGCGCCTTTTACCTGCCCGATGTGGACTCAGCCACAGGACACAACTGTTTAGCCCAGGAGCGGCTATGAGGAAGGGCAGGACCGTAGAAGCAGAAAGACAAGGAAGGGGGAGTCCAGGGGGAGCGCCTGCCTTTCTCCAGAGGCTCGTTGTGTCCTGACCCAGGCTTGGTGCAGGGGTGGGTGGGGAGAGCCGCTCTGGGACTACACCAAAGCCGAGTTCCCTTCAGAACCCTCTGTGAGGGGCTCATCCTAGGGGAGACCGATATCCCCAGGATACACTGAAGCCACCGCCTCCTCAGCATCCTGGGAAGCGAGACGGATGCCCTAGGACCACCTTGCAGGTCTAACCCACTGCTGAACCCAGGCCTGAGCCATGATGAGACTGCCCTCCAGGGGATCAAGTTCGATGTATCCTTTTGGTCATTTGCTAGTCAAAGTTAGGTTCAGAGGGGCCTGGAGACAACAACGGCAGAGGAAGCGGACTGCCTGGAGCCGTTCTCGTGTCTGAATCCCATCCCGTGGGGTACAGGATCCATGGTGTTCTCTGCATGACACCTCGACCTCCGTGGGAGTCTAGCTCTGCGTCAGTGTGGATGTGCTGGTGCCTTGACAGGGTGCTTTCCCTAGAACTCTGCGATAGCGCAGCTGTGCTTGTTCCTCTGTGGGTGTATGCCCTGCTCTGGGGAGGGAGGCAGACAGGCAGGCGTCACGACCCCAGTGGAGTAGAACACAGGGACAAGAAACCTGCAGACACAGTCAGCTTTGGGCAGCAGCATCACAGTGTGTCTGTCCAGTTCCCTAGGAGATGGAAGTCTATTTCATGCCTTGTGCTGAGAGGCTGTTCCCTGGGGATGGAGATGGGCTTCAAATGATGAACTCGGAGCCAAGAGCAAATGTGTGGGACCAAGACCAGACAAGCTCCAAAGGTTACGTCCTGGCCATAAGAGCAAAGAGAGGGGTGGGACTGTGTTACCTTCGGGATAGTGTGTCAAGGGCCCGAAGGAGCAGACTTCAGAATGGGAGGTATGAGACACGACCCACGGCGACTGAGCCCTAGCTGAGGCTGCATGCTATTGCCACCCAGGGAGTATGCTGCCATTTTCCCAGGGCATTCTCCTAAATCTTAGGGACTTGGTAGGCTCTTAAGGACTTTTGCACCCCTCAGGGACAGGTACAAAGGAAAGAACTGGTGCTATCCTGAGGACATCCTGCCCAAACAAGCTCATCTGGCCTCTGATTAGAATGGGGCCCAGCTGGGAGGGCAATGGAGGCACGCTGAAGCTGGAAAGCATCTTGGGCCCTTGACTTAGAGGTGGCCAGTCCTTGTAAGGATGGTGGGAAGGGGAAGACCCCATTTCTGTCAAGCACATGGACGTCTGGGTGTCCAGGACCACCTGGCATGAACCGCTCTGCCCATCCTGATTAATTTTGAGGAGTTTCTGATAAGGGGACACTTCTGTTTCACTCTAGGAGGCGAAGGAAAGGTGGCATCGCAGGTAACTTTCTCTGTTTCAGCCTGGAGCCCCACCCTTCGTAACTCCTCGAGGCTGTACCAAAGCTTCCACTCAGCCTTCCAGGCCCCCTTCTTTATCCCACCCCTTATCTCCTTCCCCTGCCCCTAGTGCTTCCTCCCCACCCTTCTCCAGCTCCCAGCTTCTCTGCCTCTGTCCTGGTGCCCCTGAGCCATGGCCCTAGCCATGGGTACTCACCATCTGTGCCCTCAGATACATCTGTGCTTGGCTCGCAGTCAGGGCTGGGGAAGACGTGTTGCCCAAGAGCACGGCCTGCTGAGCAATGCCTGAGGCTGCTGCAGAGTTCACGCTCTGGGCCCGGTTGAGGAGCTGGGCTGCTGCTGGGGAGGCTGCCAGGTTGATCTGATGTGCGGTAGGAGACAGGAGGTTCTGTTGGTGAACTGTGTCCCCCTCATCCATTTCTTTCTCCCCCCTCTTCTGCTCCTTGGTTTATTCAGCCTCCTTCAGGACCAACTGTGGTCTTTGGCCTTGGAGCATCCCCCAGTCCTGCCCCACCTCTGACCTTGGTGCAGAGCTGCAGGGGGATCCGATGTTGGGAGAACTGAGCTATCCACAGAGAGCCCTGACATTGGGAGGATGACAGGAAGTTACTAACCTAAGGTCAGTAAGAGACAGGTCCTTTTCTTTTTCTTCCCGGCAGGAGCAATAGATTCCAGCCGTGATGTTACATAGCCACAGATTCACCATAATTGGGTCTGGGAACTTGGGCATTTTGGTCCTGGGGCTGTGGACTCTGCTGCTGCTCTCCCATTCTACTCACCGAAGATGACTGGGCCGGGGCCTGTGCAGACACATTGCTGCCTGAAGTGCTTCCTTGTCTGTTGGCTACCAGGCTTGCCTAGGAAAGAACAAACTCCTCTTAGAGTCCTAGACCTCCCCCAGTCACTCCTGGGCTCTCATCATCCACAGGAGGTACTGCAGGATGGTGTTAAGGAGAACAGCCTCTGAAGGTCAGCCCCCAACCTGCCTCTGTGTGGCCCACAGCCAAGTATACCGCCTCCTCTGTGAATAGGTGAGGATGGTAACAGTACCTGCCTGATAGGATTGCTGAGAGGACTGAATAAGGCAAGGCACTGCCACTGAGCACTCCAACTATTAGGCCACGGCCTTCAATGTGTGGAGCCCTCCGCTCCACCACCATCACGATCGGCCACCGCCATCATGCCCGGCCACCGCCATCATGCCCGGCCACCGCCACACACCCAGCCACCGCCATCACGCCCGGCCACTGCCATCACACCCAGCCACCACCATCACACCCAGCCACCACCATCACACCCAGCCACCACCCCCACACAGAGAATGTGCAGACATGAGCCATAGTGTCCAAGCTGCCCTTCTCCCTGTGGCCAGCTTCTCATCCTTCAAGTGTCAGCTCCAGTGTTACTCCAGCAGACAGGCCTTTCCTGACCATGCAATGCAAGGCTGTCCACTTTGCCCTTCGGTCAGAGCAATCTGTTCTTCTCTTTCATGGGGCTTATTATAACTTAGGGATTTAAATATTTTGTTTCCTTGGCTATTTTGGTTCCTGTTTACTTGCTGTCTCCCATTAGAAGTGCCAAGAAGACAGGGTGCTCAGTATACCCAGTGCCTGATATAAACTTTGCACGCAGAAGGTACATAAAATGTTTTTCTAAATGGATAAATAAATGTGTTCTCAGCTAAGGAGGAGAGACAGCAACAACGGGCAGACAAGATAAATAGGCACTGCCCTTCGTTCATGAATGCTTCCCTGGAACCCACAGTCCTTTCCCTAGACCTGTGGTAAGGTGGTTAGGAGAGGGGATCCCTGGCACTTCTTCCCTGGGCTAGCATTCCGCCACTCCACTCACTAGCTGCATGACCCAGGGCCCTGTCCTTCACCTGCTAAAAGGAGATAATGACAGTAGTACCCGCATCACAAGGACTTCTTTAGGTTGTAGTAAGAGAAAGAGGTGAAGCATGGGTGCGGTGCCTGCTTCCTCTCCCTTTCGCTTCCACAACCAGGACACCTGGCACCAGCCTTGAGGTCCTTCCCAAATCTCACCTGCTGCACGGCCGCCAGGCTCTGGAGCTGGGCGCTGCTGAGGTGCTGCTGCTGGAGCGCTGCAGTCTGCAGCATGAGGTGCTGCTGTTGGGCAGCGTACATCTGCTGCAGGTACTGAGCGGCCGTGCTGGGCTGTCTGTGTAGGGCCTGCTGGATCACCTGAGAAGAGGGAGGAGGGAGAAGAGCCAGGCTGGCAGCTGCCACACAGAATACCCCTTTGGCAGTAATGCCTTGCCTACCCCAGGCCTCTGTAACTGCTTGGGAGATGCCAAGATCTGTGACCACCACCATAGCCAATTGTGGCCACTCTCTAGAACAGTGGGAGGACAGCTGTTCGCAGAGCTTCTTCATCAAGTCTAACCCTATCTATCTTGCCTGTCTCTGCAGCTCCTCCCCAGCACGGCCTGCTCCTGCATCATCGCCTTGGTGAGGAGAATCAGAGCTGCACACCACTGCTTTAACCAACTCTTGGGCAGTGAGGGAGGCTCAGGGAGATAGAAGGGTCTCTACCAGGCTTGTCAGGCACTCCTCTCCCTCTGTCACTCTGCAGCCTCAGATGAGGGTGAAGCTCAATAAGGCAGGGAAAAGAATGGGGGTGGAGGGAAGAGCAAAGTCAGCAGGGGGCCTACTCCAGCTTCAGCAACAGCCAGCCACAGGAAAACTTAGATGGAGGCAACGCCTTCTCCTTGAGGCTGGGGCTGTAAGGCAGACTTGGGGCTGCTCCCCAGGCCCACAGCTTCTCAGAGTCCCATCAATCCCTTAGAAGAAGGTTGCCTGGGTCTTGCAGAGCAGACCAGTGCTACAGGGACAGCACACTCCCCTTTTATTCTTTTTTTATTTTTATTTTTTGAGATGGAGTTTTGCTCTTGTTGCCCAGGCTGGAGTGCAGTGGTGCAATCTTGGCTCACTGCAACCTCTACCTCCCAGGTTCAAGTGATTCTCCTGCCTCAGCCTCCCAAGGAGCTGGAATTATAGGTGTCTGCCACCACGCCTGGCTAATTCTTTTGTATTTTTAGTACAGACAGGGTTTTACCATGTTGGTCAGGCTGGTCTTGAACTCCTGACCTCAGGTGATCTGCCCGCCTCAGCCTCCCAAAGTGCTGGGATTACAGGCGTGAGCCACTGTGCCCAGCCCCCTTTTATTCTTTCCCTCCCTCTCTCTTTCTCTCCATCATTCCCTCTTTTTAGCTTCTGTCTCCCATTCCCTGACCTTACTGCTTATTCCTTCTTTCCTGATGGGATTGGCCAATCTCCTGGAAAGGACAAAAGGCTGTCCTTTGATGCTCCCCATCCCCAGGAACAAAGAACAGCGAGTGCCTTTTCCCAGCCCTAAGATCCTCTGTCTTCTTCCCATGAGTCCCAGAGACATTTCTCCTCCCTTCTCCCAGTGGTCAACCTCCTGCCATCTCTTCCCAGTTGATGCCTTGCAGTGGTCTTGACCAGGCTTCTCCCTATTTTCTACCCTTACCTCTGCTGAATCCCTGGCCACAGGTAGCTCCTGACCGTGGGCCCCATCTTGGCGAGCAAGCCTTGCCAGGACGGGGCCCAGGGTCAGGTCAGGCTTTCCCCAGGTTGGTGTGACTTCTAGGGCTGACAGCTCTAGGACAAAACAGCCTCTGGCTCAGATTTGGGGTTCTGTAAAAACAGCCTGTTATTATAGCAGATCCTCCGTGGGCTCTGGTGTCTCCCCAGACATCCCCATCCCAACTCTTCCACATGCTGCCCCCAGATTCCACTCCTCTGATGTGAACACCCCTCTCCGAGATCCTGTTTTATTTTAACTCTATTCTCCCAGAATTATTTGTCTGTATTCCCTTTGCCTAGGCCTTTCTATTAGACTGCTGAAAGTGACCTCCCCAGCAGTCCAGCCCACGTAGTTGAGATCCTGTGACCCTTCCTCATAAGAGGATGTCAACGAAGGGAGACAGGAGGAGCCCAGAATGGTTCTGCATGCAACCTTGGGTGATTCCACTTGCCAGAGCAGAACCCCACACCCCATTTTGCCTAGAATTGTGATGAATGGCAGGAGTGGGTATATCCGAATGTCGTGGCTAGAAATCAGAGCTAAGGTCCTCATGCATGATGGGCCAGGGCCGGGCGCTGGGGTTGGGGGCAAGGGTAGGGGCAGGAAACATGGATTCACTAAGCACGAGGTGGAAATAACTGGGAGAGGGAAGAGTCCAGGGTATCTGATGGCGTCTTCTTTAACTCGGGTTTTCAGGCCCTCTTACTGTCTGCTGTGGGTTCTCCCCGTTCCCTTATCTGGGCCTAAGTTCAAAGCAGAATGAGGTCACTTTTCTAGTATACCCAAACTGTAATAGCAAAGTCACTGCGAGTAAACACTTCTCAGCTGTGGTCTCTCTTTTCTGCCTGTATTATCCGGGAATCTCAAAAAAAAAAAAAAAAAACATTGTAGTGATTAAGAACACAGGTCTGGGGAGAGTTAGCTTCAATTTTTTTGTCTTTACCTGAATGACCTTGGACAAGTTATTACCTTCTCTGAGCCCCAGTTTTCTCAACTACAGAATTGTGCCTAATAATAACCAAAAGGATAACTGTGCAAAATGCTTAGTACCGTGTCAGGCACACAGCAGATGGTAGTGCATGGCCCTGACTGCATTTAGGAGCAGTGAGCTGCCACCTGGAAGGCCTTGTGGATGACACTTGCCAACTGCTGCTTTGGGGGAGAAGGTAAAAAGCTGCAATGACAAAGGATTATTTGGGGGTTCTTTTTGGTTTTTGGTCTTTGAAAAACTGAGATCTGTTCTTCACCGGACAATGGTCATTTAGAGAGTAGGTCTAGGTTGCGGCTGAGCAGCTCTTGATCATGTATTATTTGTTATTGTTACTTGTCTGCCCTTTACACTTTCACACACATGTCCTCCAAACTCCCTGGTTGAGCCATTTTACATCCTTCACCCCCTGTAACAATACACAAATGTGTATCTACGAACTCACTCCCATATGCCTGTTCTAGAGTCCACATCTAGATTATCCCACCAGACCATGCCAACACCTCCTCCTTGCTAGCTCTGGAGATGATTAAGGAGTATAATACTCAGATCAATTAGAATCTTACCTGCACGGTCTGCCGGTCTGGAATACCACTGTACACAGAAATCTGGGGCCCGGTGGGGCGGCCACTTCCACCACTGCTGCTGTTGTTGCAGCCACTGCTGCTACTGGCCCCGCTGGTACTGCTGGTGGCACAGGCACTGCTAGATGTATGAGGGACTGGCAGCTCATTCTCCATGGCCTGCGGTGTGGCGCAGTCAGGGCGCTCGGATGGCAGAAGGGCAGGCAGATGCTAGGAGGGAAGAGGCAGAAGTGAATGGTTTGACACACACTTACTAGATAGAGAATGCTCACAGAGTCGGCCTTTTGTATCCATGGGTTTCACATCCATGGATTCAACCAACCACGGATCAAAAATATTCAAGAAACACGGTGTCTGTACTGAACATGTACACTTTTTCTTGTCATTATTACCTAACCAATACAGTGTAACAACTATTTGCATAGCATTTACATTGTATGAGGTATTACAAGTAATCTAGAGATGGTTTAAAGTATATAGGAGGATGTGGGTCAGTTATATACAAATATTATGCCGCTTTATATTAGGGACTTGAGCTTCCATGAATTTTGGCATCCAAGGGGATTCCTGGAACCAGTCCTCTGTGGATACCAAGTGACGACTATGCAGTATATACATCAGCTTTCCAAACAGTCTGTGGTGGGGCCACTTGGGAACTAAGGTCTCTGTTTTTTGAGACTGGAGTTTCACTCTATCACTCAGGCTGGAATGCAGTGGTGCGATCTCGGCTCACTGCAATCTCCATCTCCTGGGTTCAAGTGATTCTCGTGCCTCAGCCTCCTGAGTAGCTAGGATTACAGGCAACCGCCACATGCCCAGCTAATTTTTGTATTTTTAGTAGAGACAGGGTTTCGCCACGTTGGCCAGGCTGGTCTTGAACTCCTATAGTCTGAATACAGAACTGGAAATTGCACCTTCCTTTGAGGCTGTGTGCTTGGCAGTGGAGAGGGGTTGGGAAAGAAGGAAAGGGTGGTGGGAGAGGCACACCCAGATCTGAGTTTAAGTTCCTCCTTTTTTCTTTTTCCATGCTCTTCTTAAACATCCTCATTTCTGTGTGGAGGCTGTTCCTTCTACCCATTCCTTCCTACATGGAAAAATAATATGTGTTTGTCATCCCATCACAGACATTCAATCATCTGCTTGTAGAGTATACCGATTTAATAGGTGAAGAAAATATAATTTTTCACACTAATGAGAGCATGATTAGTGCAAAGAGCCAAAGTAATAATTACTATCCTGCTGTTATCTCCCCAATACTGCTCAGTTTCAGGGTTATCATTTCTCAGGCTGCCTTCTTCAGACTGGGGGAATTTCATTGTGGGCTGAAAAAAGTGTGGGTAAAGGCTGAAAGACAGGAATGTTGGGAGTCTGGAAACCCCAGGACCTCTCAGGTGGCAGGCAGCAAGCTGCTTATGATTTCCAAGGCAGTGTAGCAGCCTGCAAGCTGCACTCTTGACCTTACTCTTTAAGCAGTGATTTTTCCTTATGTTCATATGTCTGCTTTTACTGCCATAGGGCAAGGTGCTTGTCCATGAATTAATTCCCTTTGTCCTGAGCTGCACTCAGTGCTGGGCCTTATTATGGCTGCTGACTTGCTAAGGATGCTTATGATAATGATGATGATGCAGGAATCAATGAAGCGGCAAAGTCAACAAGTACTTCCTATGCCTTGGCGCTGTCAAAATCCACTTTATCTTATGTTCTAGGGAGGGAAAATTAGGCTGTGTAAAAAGTGGTAGAAGGTATAATACCTGATCTCACAGAAACTGAAAAACTAATTGTAAAGATGAGGTGCAATTGAAATTATAAGGATCATCAAGCAACAAATCAGTAAGTGAGAGTTCCATTCAAACACAGCCTACCCCATAGAATCCCAACATCTTCTCTTAGTTCAAAGTCTCACCTCCCTTTTCCCAAATGTTGGCCAGAATTGGGTTTCATTTCTTGCTTTTCATTCCACACTAGAAAATCTCAACTGAAGGACTTATAAATATGAAAAATAAAATGGGAAAATAGGGCAGAAACCACAGCAAATTAAGAGGGTAGAATAATCTACATCCTGGATGATCAAGTCTCAGTTCTATTTCTGTGAGTGTAGTTAATCATACTGAATTGCACACTTAAAATCTAGTCATATTCTGACCTTCCCTCCTCTATCCTTTACGTGATTGAGAGAGCAATCAAGAGAGTGAGAAAGTGCGCTTGAAAGACAGCCACAGCTCTCAAAAGCATGAGCTAGAACAGAAGCTGTGTAGAGTCTGTTCCTTCTATCCATTCCTTCCTAAATGGAAAAATAATATTTATTTATCATCCTATCACAGCCATTCAGTCCTCTGCTTGTAGAGTATACCCATTTAAGCGGGGAAAAAACATAATTTTTCAAATTAATAAGAGCATGATTAGCACAAAGAGCCAAAGTCATCATTAATATCCTGTTGCTATCTCCCCAATACTGCTCAGTTTGAGGGTTATAATTTCTATTTCTTTTTTCCTTTTGCAGCAGCTAGGGCAGACACTGTGGAGAGTGTACACTCAAATCTTGTTAAGAAATAAGACAAAATTATTGAGGAAGCATAGCATTCCTTTACAGAAAAACTGTACAGGCCAGGACAGCCACTGCTCCCCATGCAGGGGAGAGAGACTTACTGCAGCAACCTGGGCACATGGGCACAGTGCACTTCTCACACTCTTGTCGCCTGTCTCCTCCTCCTGCGGGCAAGCATGCCATTCCTTTCTTCTCTCTCCAGTTCTAGGCTTTGCCTTCCCACCCACCTCCCCCGCCACTGCCCCCCCTCACCACTCCCCCAACCCCCCTGCCCACTGCCCCCCCACCATTCCCCCCACCCCCACCACCATCCCCCCGCCCACCCCCCCACCATCCCCCCTTCCCCTCGCTATCACCCCCCACCACCCGTGTCTTTTCTGTGACAGTAGTTTTGGATTCCCCAGTCCCTGGTTTTCCCACTCTTTCCCTGCCCCTGGTCCCTGCCCTCGCTCACACCTGTGGCCACGCTCCCTTTCACCACTGATTTCTCAGAGCTGCTCACTGGGTGGGCCCATCCTCAGTGTGCTCACCCTCCCTCACTATGCCTTGGCTCTCTCGAATACAAGCACGTCCTCCCCTCACTCTTGCTCCCACTCTTGCCCTCTTGCCCTGCCGTGATTGATCCAGACTGGTAGTTCTATTTCCCTCTAATGAGCTCTCTCCCCACTCTTGACCTTCTTGCTGCCTCCCGGGTTGCTCGCCCTTGAACAGTCTCCCTCTGCCTCTGGCTCCCTGTGGCTCTCCCAAGTGCCTGCATCCTTGCTGCACGTGCTCCAGCTCTCTCTCCTGTCGCTTGTGGTCTCCCTCTCTCTGAGCATCTGCCATCCCAGGCTTGATCAGCAGGTCTGTCTCTTTAATTCACACACACACTCTCTCTTACTCCCTGGATAGCGCATGCTTGTGTTGCTCTCTGTCCCCAGCTTGCCCCTCTGTTCTAGCTCACGCTTTTGATAGCTGTGGCTGTCTTTTGAGTGTGCTCTCTCACTCTCTTGACTGCTCTCTCTCTCAAATACTCATGTAAAGAATAGAGGAAGAAAGGTCAGAATATGACTAGATTTTAAGTGTGCAATTCAGTACCATTAACTACACTCATACTGTTGTGCAATCATCACCACCATCTATTCCCAGAACTTTCTCATTACCCCAAACAGAAACTCTATAACCATTAAGCAATAACTCCTCTCTCAGTGCCCCTTGTCCCCTGCCTATCCCCTAACCTCTAATCTCCTTTTTTTTTTTTTTTTTTGGAGACAGAGTCTCGCTCTGTCGCCCAGGCTGGAGTGCAGTGGCCAGATCTCAGCTCACTGCAAGCTCCGCCTCCCAGGTTCACGCCATTCTCCTGCCTCAGCCTCCCGAGTAGCTGGGACTACAGGCGCCCGCCACCTTGCCTGGCTAGTTTTTTGTATTTTTTAGTAGAGACGGGGTTTCACCGTGTTAGCCAGGATGGTCTCGATCTTCTGACCTCGTGATCCGCCCGTCTTGGCCTCCCAAAGTGCTGGGATTACAGGCTTGAGCCACCGCGCCCGGCCTAATCTACTTTCATTCTCTATGAATTTGCCTTTTCTCGATAGCTCATTTAAGTGGAAGCAGACAATATTTGTCCTTTTGTGTCTGACTCGTTTCACTTAACATAATGTTTTCAAAGTTCATTCATGTTGTAGCATGTATGAGAATTTCTTTCCCTTTGATAGCTGAATAGTATTCCATTGGATACCTACATACACACCACATTGTGTTTGTTCATCTGTTGATGAACGCTTGGGTGGTTTCCCCCTTTTGGCTACTGTGAATAATATTGCAGTGGAATGAACATGGCAATATAAGGGTTATATGCCACGGACTGTTTGAGTCCCTGCTTCTATTCTGTTGGGTGTAACCTAGCAGTGAAATCTCTGGGTCATATGTTATTCCATGTTTGGCATGTGAATATCCATTTGTGCCTGCATCATGTGTTGAATTACCCCTGTTCATGGGCCCGCCCAGTGCCCCCAGCCCCCAAGCTGCTCCATGAACTATGGGAAACCCTCCATTATCTGATCCATTTTGCCTTCCTGGCCTCATTTTCCATACTTCCAATGTCTCTGGTCTCAGCATTATGACCAAGGTGCCCAGGTCGTTTGGAATTTGGGTGCCTTGCTACTTCCTGCCTCTGTGGTTTTTACTGCTGTGGTTTCACTCACACTATTGCCCTCCCTTGAAATGCCTTCCTTCAACTTTTCATGTAACCAGCTCCTTAGATCTTCAAAACTCTTGAGTCTCTCTTGTGAAATATGCACTGAATGCAACCCCCTCAACCCTTCTCCTCTTGCTTCCTTCAAATTAGGTTCCAATGTCTTCATTTAAGTCATCCAGCTGGATGGCTGCTCCCAGAGCACTCTGTGCCTGCCTCTCTCCTAGCACTTACAACGTAGCCTTACAAGAAAGTGATTCACTTGGGGGTGGGATTATGTCATATTTTCCCATAATACCTTGTGCTTCAATAGATGTTTGTTGAATAAAATTGCTTGAAATGCACCATATTCCATCCCACTCCTCATCTGAAAGCTTAATCTCTACCTCGTCCACAAATTTCTCACCAACTAGTTTAAAACATCAACCAGCTGTGATTTCACTTCAGTACCTTCCATCAATGGTGTCTATACTAATAATAGTGATTATTTATTGAGCACTTACTACTTGTAAGCACTACTGTGGGCACTATCACAGATGCTACGATTTCCCTTATGGTGTGGGTATGATTATCCCAATTTTGTCAATGAGAAATATATCTAAGCAATTTATGTAAGGTCATTACAGAACTGGGATTCAAAACCAGGTCTGACTCCAAAGTCAGAGTGCTTCCCGTGATACTCTCTGCAACTTCACCTTGAGCCATTATTTCTTTTCTTTTTTTTTTTTTTTTTTTTTTGAGACGGAGTCTCGCTCTGTCGCCCGGGCTGGAGTGCAGTGGCCGGTTCTCAGCTCACTGCAAGCTCTGCCTCCCAGTTTCATGCCATTCTCCTGCCTCAGCCTCCCAAGTAGCTGGGACAACAGGCACCTGCCACCTCGTCCAGCTAGTTTTTTGTATTTTTTTGTAGAGATGGGGTTTCACCGTGTTAGCCAGGATGGTCTCGATCTCCTGACCTCATGATCCACCCGTCTCGGCCTCCCAAAGTGCTGGGATTACAGGCTTGAGCCACCGCGCCCAGCCTGAGCCATTATTTCAACCACACTGGGCAAAGTCCATGTCAAAGCATACTTGATTTTCAGTTGAAAACAAACTGAGACCTCTGAATGTAATTCCCTAATTGTTAATTAATGTCCATTTATACTTACAAAATATTCTCTGTATGTAATGTATATATAAAGGGTAATATGCATGCATACCCATCAACCAGTGTGAGAAATCGAACATTACCATCATCTCCTTTGTTTTTCCCTTGCAAGAATGGAGACCCAGTGTGGGGGAGGTAAGTGACTTGGGGTGATATGGCTCCCCTGATTCTCATCCAGTGCCATGGAAGGCACCTCAGGAAACCTCCTGCCCGCATGGTGGTAGCGACTTATCAATGAGAGAGGTGAAGCTTGCCCTGCGGAGAAAGCAGAAGCTAGGGGTCCTGCCATATGTCACTTTATTATTGCTCTCCTAGTTGAAGGGAACTTGAGTTGGAAGGAAACACAATTAGGAAGTGTGGACCCATATAACAGCTTTAAAACTTTTTTTCCTACAGTTCCCCTTTTGAATCAGAGCTTTCGTATCTTCCCCCTCCCACCTTCCTTCCGCTCAAAGTTCTGGTTGCTGGGGAGTAGCAGAGGCATTTTGGAGTCTCAGTGAGGGCTACTGAGGCATCTGTGGACTCTCCTTACATCCTTCCCTCTGGTGACCTACATTAGAAAATCTGAATCCTTAAACTTTCACAGTATCTAGGCTTTCAGCATTCTACCCACCCCTTTTCAATTTCCTTTGAATTCCTACTCTTATTCTTCCCTTCTCTTCCTTCTAACTAGTTCCTTATTTCTTCCCCAAGGCCACCCATCCCTGTGGACTCCCATTATAAATCACAGCCAAATCTCATTAATGGCTAACATCCAGAGCTAGAAGTCTGTTTTTCTCTGGGTTCCCACTCACTGTGTGGTTTTGTGTAAGTCCCCGCTCTGAAGGGCTATGATTCCTATTTCAGTCACTTCTCCGCTCCTAACCGCAAGGGGCCACTTTGAATGATATGCAGACTATAGCTGGCTTGGATAGTGATCTTATTACAGGTCTCTGCTGCCCACAGGGCCTGAGACCAGCAGCTGGAGAAACGCTGATGGTTCTGTCCTCCCAGGAGCCACCAAGTCTACAAAACACTAGGCCTTTGTCCCCAGTGTCAGGGAAATCCATTTGCTGTGGATTACAGCTGTGACAGAGGTTCTGGGAAAGCAGAGGGGAAGGATACTGAAAACCACTCTCCAAATCTAGCCTAAAGCCCTGGGGTAAGGCAGGGTGAGGTTTTTCCTAATGGTATCAGAGCTGGGCAGGAAATGAGAAGTCTAGTCAGTCCCATCGTGGCTGCTGGTATTATCATGTGGCAGCTTGGTACGGAGAGTCTGAAGAGATGGGTGAATGTATTCCTTTGCTGTGGCTCTGCTTCTCCTCTCTGGTTGCCTCTCCGCCAGAGGCATAAGGCAGTAACAACAGAAGATTCAGACTCCCTAGACTTAGGGGGCCTGGGGAAGGCCTCCTTGCACCTCCCAGCTGCTGCATGAACCTAAGTGTCCTGATTTGTTCCAGTCTGGAGCACTGACTCACTGGGAGCAGTCCAAATGGATGCAGCTCAAACTGTCTCAAAAGGTCCCTCCCTCACCCCTGTCCTCTGCATGTTGCCACCTTTAGTGTCTCTAGAAACCAAAGTAAGTAAATGAAGGCCAACGAAAATAGAAGTGAAGGATGACGAATTGAAGCTGGTCATATAGTCCTAGCAATCCAAATAGAATGATTTCATTGTGAAGCAAAACACTATAAATTTAAATGAATAAACTCTTTCTGAAACCCTACTGTTTTCTTCCTAATTTATAAAAGGCAGGTTATATCAAGGATTTCTATTACAAGCTGGTGCAGGTTGGCTGAAGAATATGAGGAGGAAAAAGAAGGATTTGCTGTCCTTTGGAAGGGATGTACAGTGAAAGCCACATTGTGCAGACGCTGAGTGCTTGGGGACAGGGGATGGATGAGTTCATGTAGACTCGGGCAGCTCTGTACTCACTGCTGTAAGGCAGGGCAAAATACATTCTGTGTCTTCTATGGGCCCCTAATCAAATACAAGTCGTGTCCTTATAAACGAATGCCATGTGAAGACACAGGCACACATGGGGAGAAGCCAGCCATGTGAAGATGGAGGCAGAGAAAGGAGCTATGCTGCCACCAGCCAAAGAACACCTGCAGTCACCAGAAGCTAGGAAGAGGCGAGAAAGGACTTCAGGGGGAGCATGGCCCTGCCGACACCTGGATTTCATACTTCCAGCCTCCAGAACAGTAACACGATACATTTGTGTTGTTTTAAGCCACCCAGTTTGTGGTAATTTGTTAAGGCGGCCTTAGGGAACTATTATGCTGCCTAATACTCAACCTGACCAGCCTAAAAAGGTCAACTGAAACTAATGGTAAAAAAAGGGTGCGAAGGCACTAAAAACAGTTAATATAACGGCTTTGCATGCTCCAAGGCAAGGCTTCTCAAAAATGTGGTCCCTTGGCAACTCTCCAAAAATGCAAATTTTCAGGCGCCACTTCAGACCTATGGAATCAGAAATTCTGGGAGTGGGGCTCAGCAGCCTGTGTTCTCACAGCCTTCTGGGAGATTCTGATGCCTATGAAGTATGAGAGCCACTGCTTTAAGGGGCAATTTGAATATGAGATTTAAAAGGGGCAGTCACCATTGATGCCCTAAGATGGTCATAATGAAGTCCCTGCTAAAAGGGACTAGAATTTGAGATGGGAAGAGTTACCAAACATAGTTTCTTCCCTGCTGAAGCCTCAAAATACCTCCACATGGAAAGAAGACAATCTTGGCAGCACTCAGTTTAGGGATCTTCCTGTTTCTCTCTAGCTTCATTGCCTACCACGTGGCCCACACAGCCGATTCCAGAATTAGTCACATGCTGTCTCATCCCTTGCCGAGACCTTTCCCTCTGCCTGGGCCACTCCCCAGGTCCCTCACTCCCCATCTCCCTGGCCAGAGCGCATTTACCCTTTGCAGTTCAACTGTAACGTCTGCTCCTCTTAGGGACTTCCTTTTTGTACCCCAGCCTGGATTTGGTGCCTTCTGCTGAACTTTAATAGCATGGCAGGACAGCTGATTTTATTCACTAGGCAGTGATTCCATTAGTTTTAGATTCCTAATGCCTAACATGGTGCTGAGCCAGCAATAGTAAGATTTTATTAAATGAGGAATGAATAAAGCTTGAAGCTCTTTGGGAAGCTCTTCACCTCCTGATGAGGAACCTGAGGTTAAGATACTGAAGCGCGCTGTGGAAATACCATGTTATCTGAGAAGGGACCTTTGAAACTATTAGTAGCCATTAGCACCTTTACTCAAATTTGTGTGTCCAGATGGCTATTCTCAATAGGGCCCAGGACAGGTAAATTTGGATTTGGGAATGGAGTGGGAGGGGAAAATGAAAGATGAGTGGTGTTGGAGCGATGGGTATGGGATTGTGGTCACTGCAAAGAGCAGATGTAGATGGTCCTGGCCGGAAGGCCGGGACTAGACCCAGCCATACGTTGACTAGGTGGGAGCTAGGCAGCAGCATTATGTGGAGATGGTAATACCTCACCCCAACCTCCCAGAGCTTCTGGAAAATGAAACAACATAGATAGGAGAAAGCGTTTCAGAAACAAAAATCACAAACGCAAAGTATCGTGAGAGAGGGTTTAGAAGAGGAGAGAGACGTTCTACTCCATAAAAATGAGCAAACATTGCCAGGGCAGGGTTTACATACAGGAATGCAACCCTGGCCAAGTTACTTAACCTCTCTGCGCCTCATTTGCCTCTTCTATAAAATGGACAAGAGTGCAGACTTCATTGGTTTTAAATAATAGGTAAAACAATGCATTTAAAACATCCAGCACAGCTTAAGCATGGATTACAAAGAGAGTATATTAAGGTAGGATAGAAGGTGACATTTTTTCCCTCAGAGAAAAAAGATACTATAATTTCCTTCAATAAACTCAGTTAGATTTTGAGACCAGCTAGTCTTGGGTTATATTTTGAGACCTACTAGTCTCAGGCCCTGTGGGCAACAGAGACCTGTAATAAGATCAATTTCCAAGCCAGTTATAGTCAGCACAGTGTTTTCAGTTCTAGTTACTTTCTTGCGTCTAGTAACAGAGTAAATTTTTTTTTTTTTTTTTTTTGAGACAGAGTCTCGTTGTGTCACCCAGGCTGGAGTGCGGTGGTGTGATCTCGGCTCACTGCAACCTCTGTCTCCCAGGTTCATGCAATTCTCCTGCCTCAGCCTCCTGAGTAGCTGGGATTACAGGCCAGCACCACCACACCCAGCTAATCTTTGTACTTTTAGTAGAGACGGCATTTCGCTATGTTGGCCAGGCTGGTTTTGAACTCCTGGCCTCAGGTGATCCGCCTGCCTCGGCCTCCCAAAGTGCTGGGATTACAGGCGTGAGCCACTGCTCTGGGCCCAGAGTAAATTTTTTTTATGCTATAATCTCAGTCAGCTCTTCCTTGTTTAGCCTTCATAATGGTATGCATTTTGGGGATATGTACATAGAAATCTCAGTAGCCAAGGCCACAAAAAAGACTGCAATAAAAAAAAGACCCCTGGCCAGGTGTGGTGGCTCGCGCTTGTAATCCCAGCATTTTGGGAGGCCAAGGTGGGCGGATCACGAGGTCAGGAGTTCAAGACCAGCCTGGCCAACATAGTGAAACCCCGTCTCTACTAAAAATACAAAAATTAGCCAGCTGTGGTAGCAGGCACCTGTAATCATCCCAGCTACTCATGAGGCTGACGCAGGAAAATCGCTTGAACCCAGGAGGCGGAGGTTGCAGTGAGCCGAGACTGTGCCATTGTACTCCAGCCTGGGTGACAGAGTGAGACTCTTTCTCAAAAAAAAAAAAGACCTCTACAAAAATCTCTCCAAGCTGGGTGTGGTGATGCACACCTGTAATCCCTGCTATCCAAACTGAGATGGGAAGACTGCTTGAGCACAGGAGTTCACGACCAGCCAGGGCAACATAGTGAGAACTCATCTTAAAAACAAAATCTCTCCATACTAAATCTCCCCACGGAGCACACACACACAGCACAGACACTCAAAGTGTACATATTAAAAGCACATAGCACACATAAAACAAGCACACATTTTGCACATAGCACGCACACAGCATACAGTGGACACACACAGTGCACACACACACAAAGTGTACATAGCACATACACAAAGCACACAGCCGTGTACACACACATCACAGTGTACACACACACACCCTGCACACATACAAAGCACACACACAGCACACGCAGCACGCATGCGCATGTGCACATACACATACACATACACACAGCTGCTATTTCTAGAGCTGGCCACTTTCTGCTGCTCCTGCTCAGCCTTGAACTGGCCTGATGGTTAAACCGTAGTACGCTGGCCATTCTGCCACTGCTATGTCCTGACAAGTATGACTAGGCCAACACAGGGATCATGGGAAATGGCTAATTATCAGGCTTTCAGAATAAAGTTCAAGGGCCTAAACACTTACCTAGAAATTTTTTACTGACCTTTTTCTCTTCTTCCACCCCTGAAATTGGGCTGTATCTTAGCCCTACCAGTGGCCCTAGAGGTACCACTTAATTGTTTGTGACACTGGGGTCAAGGATTTTGCTGACTTTCATGAACACTAGCATTGAGAGTGTCCTAGAGAAGCAGTGACTGTACTGGGTGCCCTGTTTTCCTGTGAAGATCTGAGCATGCTCCCCCCAGAACTTCTTCCAAGGATACAGCCTGCCTCCCTTGGAGTTTCCCTTTACATCCCCTATAAGGAGACTAAGGGAATGGGGCTTTAAGCACTTTGATATATTCTGAAGAGAGACTGCCAGGGATAGATGGGGTGTCTCCCATCACAAGGGCCTTAATTAGGTATGTAGATGGTTTTTTATCCATTAGGAGGCCAGTGTTCTCAGGCCAGCCACTGGTAAAGAATAATTCTTGCCATTTATTGCTCACTCAGGGACAAGATCTCATTTATTCCTCACAACCACTCTCTGGTACAGAGATTACTTCCTCATTTTTCTCACAAGACAATTGAGGTTCATAGAGGCCCTGTAACTTATCAGAGCCCCAGAGCTAGCAAATGGCAGGTGTAGGATTGGAAACAAAGGTTTCAAAGTCCATGCACAAGAGGCAGAATTACTCATGCTTATTCCAGTCCAGGCCTCTGTGGGCCAGTCAGTTCTTATGAAGTTCAGTTGGCTCCCATAGCCTTCTGTTTACTAGCCTGTCTCACAAGAGTCATCTCCCGCAGCAGCGTCAGTCTAAGGCAAACGTGTCAACTAGAACTCTCTCAGGCCCTGCCTGATATCCCCGAAATCACACTCTGAGTAATAATTGGGGCATGTCTAACATTTGTAGGCCTTTCCTGTTCATAAGTATTTCAACATATATTATCTACACATAAGGCTGGTCCTGTTAGCAATGTTTACAAAATCATTTGCAATTATTTAGTTGAAAAGTAATACAAAACTAAAACAACTGTCCCACAGGAGAGAGGGGAGAGAGAATGCCCACCTTTCCTGAATGCCTACCACATGCTGGGCATAGGCTCAGGGAGGCATCATAATTTATAAGAAAGAGGAGGAACTTCATAGTTGGCGAAAACTGTCTCGATTCCTGTCTCTGCCCCAGCTAGAAGACCTGAGACAGGTTACTTAACCTCTACAGGCCTCGGTTTCCTCATCTGTGAAACAGTGCTGATGACAGCATTTTTTTTTTTTTTTTTTTTGAGATGGAGTTTTGCTCTTGCTGCCCGGGTTAGAGTGCAATGGTGTGATCTTGGCTCACTGCAACCTCCGCCTCCTGGGTTCAAGCGATTCTCCTGCCTCAGCCTCACAAGTAGCTGGGATTACAGGCATGTGCCACCATGCCCAGCTAATTTTTTGCCTTTTTAATAGAGACAGAGTTTCATCATGTTGGCCAGGCTGGTCTCGAGCTCCTGACCTCAGGTGATCCGCCCGCCTCCCAAAAGTGCTGGGATTACAGGCATGAGCCAGTGCGCCCGGCCCAATGACAGCAATTATGAAGAGTTATTGGGAAAACTAAATAAGAAAATGCAAGCACCTAAAAAATACATAGAAAGAAAGCACCTAGCACCATGTGCAGCACGGATGGGCATCATTCAATCATGATCAACTCTCCTCTGCCTGATTAATCCTTCCAGCATTGCTTTAGAGCAGTGACTACATGAGGCAACAGGTTCTGAGAGGTAAAGTAACTTTTCTAAGATCATAAAACTATGAAGTGGCATAAACCAACAGAGTCTGAATCTGGAGCTCATGTCCAGGTTGTAACGTGGGAGTGCCTTGAATGTGGAGAAGGGAAGATTCTCAAACATGGGCTTTTAATCCCTTACAATTTTTGACTACACTCTTAGTCCTGGCTTGGGCATAAACTTTCCACCAGGCTCCCAAAAGCCCAGGTCCTCTCAAGTCCAAGAAATGTTCTTGTTAAAAAATAAATAAATAAATAAACCCTCATCTACAGATGAAGCTGGAAGAAGTGACAACCAGGACAGACGTAAGCCACGGGTTGTGCATGCAGTGGGTGTGTGGCAGGGTGTGGGGGGAGCGAGAGAGACTAGAAGCTAGTTGGTGATTGCTATTACTAGATTCAATCCCCCACGCAACTCCAAGCTCTGTGCAATAAAAGCATTTTAGAAATCCAGAGTAGTGAACGTTCAATACACATTATTCTTAGGGATATTGTTCATGCAATGCTTCATCAGTTCTCAGGGTGTTTGGATTAACCTGAAGCCTACATTACATTATAAACAGGAGTATAACTTGAACTTCTAGCTTCCTTTCTCCACTCCTTTCCTCCATCTTCTTTGGGACAGTTCCCTTTTGAAGGCCTCGTTGCTTTGGCCTAGCCCCCACTTAGAGGGTTCAGCCCTTCCCAGGACACTTCCTCCTGCTTGCTTCTGCCCTGGCAACTTGTCCTGGCAGCGGTTTCACAGCTCTGGAATCACAAAGCAATTCCAGAGTCCCCTGGGCCTAGCTCTGGGGCCTCCTTACTCTCATTTGCCCCAAATAATAGCCTTTAATTGCTATTAACATTCCTTTCAAGCAGAAACATAGCATGCACATCTGTGGTCAGCCTGTGATCTACTGTGACCACCGACCTTTTGTTTCCTGCCATATTTGGAATGTTCTATTCCATTTTATACTCATAAGTTTGCCTTTCCTCTGTTAACATACATCTTGGCTTTTAGCTTCTTGTATTTCTAACTTGTTCCCTATTTGCAGGGGAAAGCTATCTAAATTTTCCCTTATCCAAATAGGCTCCCCTCAACCTCCCATTCTTTCCAGTCAAGCATAACTCTACCCTACTTCTTTTATCATATTTATAAAATGTAGGTAGCTAATTTTGAAATTAAAGTATGCAGAACTAGGACTACAGGGTGGAAATTATAAGAAGATAGATTTCAACTGAATAGAAAAAAAGTGCTTCCTAACAACTAGAGCTATTTAAAAAGTAGAGTGGGGCTGGCTGTGAGGAAGCAAGTTCCTAGTCGGTGGAGGTGTTGAAGCAGAGGCTGGGCAACCACGGGGCAGGTGGAATTCGTGCAGCATCACCACTAGGGGCTCTTTTAACCATGGTAGTATATAATTACATGAACACTTTTTACTGGACATCAGAAATCCACCTGAAATTTTAAGCTTTTTGCTTATTTTTAATTTATCCATTTATGGACTTTTTCAATACTAATCTTGTTTTTCAAGCTGCAGGGCAGCTCCCAACTGCTTTTCACCATTTTAGTTACTGGAGTAAATTCCATTAGTGTGAACTTCTGGATGCCCATCATCTACTTAAGGTGGAGAAAAACATTGTTCTTATTTTAAGGATAGGACAGCCACAAAGTGGTCAAGTATAAAAGTCCATCTCTTTTGGATTCCCACAACACTTGTCAGCTGTCCAACCACCACCATCCGCCCCTTCCCATATTTACTGAACAATTACTATATGTTTGGGACTGAATGCAATACAAACATGACTCAGATATTGACTCTGTTTTTAAGAAGTTAACAGTTTAAGAGGAAACATAAGAAAAGTACATAAATACATATAACAGGAGTCAGCATTTTTTTTTCTCTGTAAAGTATCTAGTTAGGCCTTGTAGAGTATCTAGGTTAGGCCTGGTGGACCACATATGGTCTCTGCTGCATAGTCTTCTTCAGTTCCTCACCCCCTTCAACCATTAAACAAATGCAAATACTATTCTTAGTTTGAGGGCCTTACATAAACATGCTGTGGCCTGGATTTGGCCCTTAGTTTGTGCACTCCTGAAATGCAGTCAGCTGTCAAGTGATAACTTTCACTTGCATCAGCTAAAGTTTCACGTGGGGTGGATCTTTAAAGATGGGTTTGATTGGGACTTTGGAAACAGGGAGGGGGCTTTCTAAGTGGAATGAGATCATGCTCATCACACATTGTCCCATCTTTTCTATTCTTAGAGCAGAGATTTTCAAAGAGTGAGATCTTATTAAAAATGCAAATTTTCAGGTCCACAGTGGTTCTCAGACTTGAGCATATATCAAAATCACCTGGAGAGTTTGTTAAAACAGATTGCTGGGCCCTACCCATCCCCTGACTTCTGAGGCTGCTGGTCACGGGACCACACTTTGAGAACCACTGTCTTGGAGAATGGTGGGGAAGCAAAAGTGAAAGAGAGATTGTTCTCTATTTTAATGTTTGAGAACTAAAAGGTAATGAAAGTCACCACTGGAGATAGAAGAGGAAGATGATCTGCACTTCAAGTCCTAAAGGCTTTGCAGGGCATCAAGTTCATTCCATTTAGAACATGTACTCAGAAAAGAGATTTGAGCCACTGTACATTAGTGATGACTTTTTTCCTTCAGGGCAGGAGCTTTGAGCCTTGTTAGGCTCACCCATTGGAGACAGCAAATCGCTGTAGGGGACTGCATGCTTGGAAAGATCTTTTCTTCTGATTCTTGGTTATTGGCACATACTCTGTCTTGCTTCTGATACATTTGCATATTTTTTACCACTCCTACAAAATGGTCCCCTCTGCATCATGCCTAATAGTATTCCCTTTGATCGGGCAAAAAAAAGAGGCAATGCTCCTATTTTATCATTTAAATTAAATAGCTTCCAAAAATTCAGATGTGATGCTCAAAGAGGTTAAGCTGAGGAGACGGAAGAAGGGAAAGACAAGCCAGAGAGAGTACACAGAGGAATCTCAGAGGAGGCGATGGGTAACCAGACACACAAGGAGTCGTTAATCTGGCAGACAATGAATGGCAAAAGGCAATTAACTTGGCTGGGGTTGTAGCAAGCCAATGAAGTATGCTGTATTGCAACTGAGGCTCTAGTGTAAGGGCAGGGTCATTGCTAGGGAACTCAAAAGGAAGGCAAGATAAGGGAGGTTAGAGGCGAGAAAGCCACCTGGGGCTAGCACAGAGGGAAAGGAAAGTGCTCAGGGTCTCATGGATATTCATTACCCAGTGGAAGCATCCAGGTGTGGCGTGTACTTGCCAGGGCTCTGCACGCTGTTATTCAGGACACAATCTTGAAAATGAACTAGGTGCTTCAGCTGTGTGCACACATGCATGCACACACACACACACACATGCACATACACAAATGCTCTCTTTAGACTGCTGCCTCTTCATCCATCTGTCTAGTCTGTGAGGTTCTAACATGAGGACCACATGCTAAACACTGGCGGAGTCATAAGAGACACAGTTCTAAACTTCAGTTTATGGGCTTCCTTTCCTATCCTAAAGCATGCTTGTTTTTTCTGTCACGCCTCATTCGCATGCGCATTCTCATGTTCTGTTCCTTGCAGGTGCTCTATGGCCATACTAATGGATTCTTACCTGCCTATATACATTCTCCAGACACACTCATTTATTCACTTCACTAGAGTCATTCCCACATATTAAATATTACCTCTTGCTTCTAAAAAGCACTTCAAATCTAAAAGTTGCTTCTATTATAGCTCCTGTTCCTGCTGTCTGCAGGGCCCTCGTAGCTTTGCCATTGTTATAAAAAAGAAAATGTACCAATATTGGTTTGACTGAGTAAAGAGCCCAACCCAAAGCAGATTGTCCTACCGTGGGATGCAGGTTTGTGGCTGTGGTGTCCCCGCCTTCAAGATCATCCCATTTATCTGTCTTTGTTCCACTCCCTCTCTCTTCCTGCACAACACTGCAATCACACACATACTCCGTGTTGGGGGAAAAAAAAAAAAAAAGGACAGCCTAATTTCCTGATGATTATGTTGTTACCTAGCAACAGCCAATCAGGGGCTGGGCTTTTTGCCTGCAGTATTTCATGCAAATAGTTTGGAGAAATTGCAGGGTAACCCAGGCTGCTTAGTCTGTCTTCTCAGGGGACACATTACAGAATAAACCAACCCAAAAGGGGACTATTGAAGCCAGGCACATGCTTCAGATAGCGGGCCATCTGATCTCTTCCCTTGTCCCCTCTATCCTGTACCCCCTTACAAAAGCATGAGAGTTCCACAGACAGACACTCAGGGAGGCCATAAACTTGAAAAGAAGCTCGTTAGCAGCCATCATTCTCCCTGGATCTTTGTTAGTTATCACTGATAACTGGTGCCCAGAGCAACCTCGAATACTCTGAAAACCCTACCTTCCTAGGAAGGCAAATAATGCATGCTGCATGCTCAGTAGTTGTCTGGGAGGGTGTGAAGGAGAATCCCTCAGCCTTCCTGTTTAGAAATGAGCTAAAGCCTGGCACTTCTACCCCGATTTAGAAGCCTCATCTGTGCCCATGCTGGCCTCAAGTGCATTCTTCCTGGTGCTGACTGGAAAATCCTCATTTAAATGGTTGAACAAAACAATGAGAGAAGCCACATCACTTATAAGACCTTTTTTTTTTTTTTCCAACAAGTTCTGAATATTTGATGTAAATCTTGTCAGGAGCCACACACACCAACTTTCTGTGCTCAGGGACCAGTGCAGTCTGTGTGGACCAGAACCATATGAAGTGGACTCAGAAGACAGTCTCCAAGCCTGTCTCCTCAGAGTGAGCAGGCCAGGCTTCGGATGGTAGGTTGCTTTTACTGTCATTGTTGTTATTGACTCGATGCTCAGTAATCCAGAGCCAATGAAGGCAAGAATAAACTATGATCTCAGCTGCTGCACTGCTCTTCACTGTTCTCTTAATACCAGCTCTACCTAGCAGTCTTGCAAAGATGTGTTGTGGGTTACATGGGGACAATGAAGAGATGGATCAGCCCACGTCACCATCAGGAATGGAAAACCAATTCAAAATCCCTATCCTACTGATTTGGAGTTTTACATACTTGTAAGACAAGAGGTAATTATACTCTAATCATTACAGGAAGTGGTGACAGCTCTCCAACCTCTGACATTCACGGCCTCACATACAGAGCCATATTATGAAACCAAAGAAAAGAACTGTCAATCTGCCTTCATTCAGAAAGGCAGAGTTAAGGAATCTCACGTATCCTGGGGGTTGGGGAGGGCAAGGGATAACTCTATTTCCACTCCTGTCCTATAGTAAATTTCAGAAAATTTTTGAGTCAGGTGCTTTTATCCTCATAGCCTTGGAATACCTAATAGAAACCACATTTTACAGAAAAGGACACTGATGAGTAACTTGCTCAAACTTATACAGTTACAAAGTGGCAAAACTGGGATTAAAAAGCAGATCTTTTGACTCATGTGGACTCTGATGTCCAAATAATCCAAAAACACCAACAAGTCTTTATAGCAGCGAAAGAAAAAAAAAAAAAAAAAGTAAAGGAAAAACGGGAACAGCAACAGAAAGCCAGTTTTCAAAGTAAAAAAAAAAACAAAACAAAAAAAGGCAACGTTTTGCACTTATCATAGGCACCAAAAGGTCTTTAAACTAGAGTTAAATGTTGAACCTTCAGTGACTCTCTCCTCCAGCTGCAAATCAGAACCACAGCAGTGCATGTCGGAAACACCAGTGCCTGGGCCCCACTCCTGATCAAGTAATTAACTAAGAATTTTTTGGTAGGGGGAGCAGAGAGGCAATGTTTTTATTTTATTATTATTTTTTTGAGACAAGGTCTCACTCTGTCACCCAGGCTGGAGTACAGTGGTACAATTGTGGTACAATTATGGCTCACTGCAGCCTGGAACTCCTAGGCTCAAGTGATTCTCCTGCCTCAGCCTCCGAAGTACAGGCACACACCACTGCACCTGGCTAATTTTTAAATTTTTTTGTAGAGATGGCATTTTGCTTTCCTGCCCAGGCTGGTCTTGAACTACTGGATTCAAGTGATTTTTCTGTCTTGGCCTCCCAAAGTGTTGGGATTATAAGCATGAGCCATCACGCCCAGCCGAAACAGCATTTTTAAACCACTTTCCAGGAATAGCACAACCACTTTGGACATCAGTCTGGCAATTTCTTAGAAAACTAAACATTAATCTACTCTATAACCCAGAAATTCCATCCCTAGGAATTCACGCAAGCAAAATGAAAACATATGTTCATAAAAAGTCTTGTACAATATGTTCATAGCAGCTTTATTCATAATAGCCCCCAAATCTGTGGTATATCCACACAATGGAATGCTATTCATCAATAAACAGAAATAAAATATTAATATGTACAACAACATGGATGAATTTAAAAATACTATGCTGAATAAAAGAAGCCTTATACAAGGGTACATACTATATGGTTCTACTTATATGGAGTTCTCAGAATAAAGTTAATCTATGATAGAAAAAAATCAGAGCAGTGGTTGCCTCTGTGGGGTAAGGGGTGGGGAATGGCAGGGAAGGGGGAAGAGGGAATTTCTGGGGTGATGTTGATAGGGATTTGTACTACATCAATGTATGCCTCTATCAAAATTTACAGAATAGCGTTCTTCAAATTTGTGCATTTTGTTGTACATACATTTTACCTTAAGAGAAAATAATAAATAAATAAATATTGAACTCTAGTTAATGATATACATACTGAAGTGTTTAGGACTGAAGTATCCTGATGCCTGCAATTTATTGTGAAATGCATTAAGAAAAGATGAAGTGATGATGGATAGGGGGATGGACAGTTGGACAGATACGTGATAAGGCAAGTATGGTAAAATCTTAATTGTAGAATCGGGATAGGATACATGTGACATTCACTGTATACTTATTTCGACTTTTGGTATGTTCAGAACTTTTCGTAAGAAAACTCGGGGACAAATTACCAGTGATTCCAATGGGCAGACCTCGGGGTAAAAGACAAATTTCGATTATCTTAGTTGAAAAGTGTGAAAATGGATACTATGGCACCCCTAAATCTCCAGAGATAATTGCAATCACACCTCTCCCCTCTCCTTCAAAATATCTGAAACACTGGAATAAATGTCCAGATTGAAACAAGACTTCCTAGTACTAGGCTAAATCATACAGAAACGCTATGGCCTACTTCTCACTGGACTTATGTAGGACACATCATTTAACATATGGCCTCGTGGGACAAAATATTTGAAATTAGGACAGTTGTGGAAATTTTGGGCAATATGGTATCTATAATGCTTTAGAATTAAAAAACCTTAAACCAACCTCAGTAGGTGTGACAGTAAAGTATGAATTCACCACTCAGTCTATGGCTTAAGAGCCCCTATTTAGCCCCTGCTTCTCCTCCAGGGTTTGTATCCCTAGTCTTCTCAGAGCCTGTTGTTTTCTGTAGCTCTGTTTCCCCATGGTGGGCCACAGATCCACAGGGCTAATGCAGGACCAGGTATTTGGAGAGTGAGAAGCTGGCGTGTGGTACCTCAAAGGATCTGAATGGACAGTTGATTTTAATGGGGTGCGGAAGGGTGGGGGGAGAGGTAAAAGGGGAAATGATGCAGTCAAGTGCAATCTGGGGCCCTTATTCCCCGAGATGCCCCATTTATTCTGCATAATTGCTTCATTTCCACTGCCAGTGCATCTCAGAATGAATTTCATTACCATTGCCTTGGATATCATATTGATTACCAGTTTCATCGATCGCTATCTTGCTAATTAGCATATAAATTAGCCATTTGGGGGAGGCATTAGGCAAAATTGAATTTTCTCCTTAATCTTCTTTCAGAAGGTAAATGAAAATGGATGTGGCCTGTTAAAGCCCATGGCCTTCCTCTGACACAATCTAAGTGCTGTTCACAGTCAAGGAACCCTCTCGTATGGGGAGAGAGCGGCTTGTGGAAGAAGGCTTCCTGCCCCACTGCCCCATAACTGATAGAGCTGTGGTCAGAATCCTTGAAGAGTTTTCACAAAAATTTGAGATAGAAGATTTGCAAGCTGAGATGCATTTCTTTGGAGGAGACACTCTGAGCTGATGGACAGCAGTGTCCGCCTCCCACGCAGACACAAGAGGAGGCCCCATAGTACAGCACTTCCTGTGGTGTTCACTTTCAAGGCTGAAATGGAGAATGCCACTCGCTCTTTGGTTTAGTGTTAACACGAGAAGTCTAGAATCAGATGGTCTGTGGCAAGGCCTGCTCTGCCTCTTACCAGCTGTGTGATCTTGAGCATGTTCACCTCTCTAAGCCTTAGTTTCCTCATCTGTGAAATGGGGATAATCACAACACCTACTTCACTAAGTAGCTGGGAGGATTAAGAGAGGAACCATATATTCAGAGCATTCAGCACAGGGTCTGGTAGCAGCACCATCACCAGGCACCAGAGGTCAAATAAAAATCTTAGGAAATTGAATGCCAGGATTCTCCAGAGGGAGTTGCTCAGCTCTGAAGTAAACATTACCAGGTGCTTAGTCTTGGGAACAGGTCACAGGCCAATAGTTGAGGGCCACTTCTTGAGATTTCGGAGCATGTTGAAAATGCAGAATCTTGGGCCCCACCCCAGATCTGCTGAATCTGAATCTGCATTGTAACGAGATCCCCTGGGTCACTCACATGCACATTAAAGCTCTCAGTGGTCTCAGTGGTTGGTTTTGACCCTGCCTCAGGATACATCCACCATGCACTTTGAAAGGAGGAGATACTCCTTTGGAATATTGTTGCGGGTTTTGAAGCCTGGTTACCAGGATAACCTCTGTAGAGAATACTGATGCGACAGAGGAAAATACCCTTGATGACCTCTGCAAATGCTTGCCTGCCCTGTGAACTCAGAATGCTTCAGATAAGTATGCACAAGAAATCGCTGACAGTGATGCCTCCCGGGGAGTAGGGAGAGGCATGCTTTTCACTGTATGTTCTTTTGTATCTTTCGGACTTTGTTTCCTGTGCATGAAAAAAATACTTAATTGTTAAATAATATTAACAAGAATGCCTCAGATAGATTGCATCTAAAATCAAGACCCCATCTGGCTCTGCCATTAGATCATCTAGCCTTGCTTATGATAGCACTGCCTTTTGCTTCTCTTTCCTCCTGAAACCTGAAACTGAAAAGCAGTGTGGAAAGGCTCTGAGGCTGGAGTGCAGACGTAGACTCTGGTCTTGCTTCAGCACTATCAGATTCCTCAGTAGGATGTGAAGTGCTTTGCAACATTTTAAATGACATTAAGTAAGAGTAATTATGATTTAAACCCCACCTCTACCCCCACTAAATCACAGCCACAGGAAGGAGAGAACTTTTGTCTAATAGGCTTCCCCTAGATTTGGAATAACCAATCGAAATGGCACTAAGCTTGTTACAAATGTAATATGCATAATCCCATTGTTAAGTACATGTTACTTAATGTATAGCTTAGCTGGGAGGATATATACCAAATGTTAATAATGGCTGCTTTGGGTGATAGTGTTACTACTGATTTTTATTTTCTCATTTGTCCTTTTCTTTATTTTCCAAATGTCTATATATCTTAAAGTATCTAGGCTTGAACACTACCATATTCTTAGCACAAAACATAAGGGAAAGGATGCTCACTTCCCATCAGAACATTCATTCAGAAGCTGGTAGTGCAGTTGTGCCCACATTGGCCCTCTGCATTGAAGTACCTGCTGAACCAGGGGTTGCAGGCATTCTTGGTTTCCCAAAGGTATATTCTAGTAGATCCAGGGACTTTTTGGTATTTTTTCAGAGCTAGAAAGCACGCGCAGATGGGAGGCACTGGTTTCTAGGATGGCTTCACAACAGAGGGCACAGCTGGCTAAAGTCAATTCCTGACTCAGACATTGACCATGAACGGTTCTTGGGGCAAGTCCAGTCGACCTCGATAGCCTCGCTGATTGTTGCTTAGAGAGTAGGTGAAAAAGACATGGTTTCTGCCTACAGGCAGTCTGGTTCCAGAGTTCAAGGACTTTTATAGCATTGGAAGAACAATGAAACTATATACAAGGCAAAATGCAAAAAATTCTACTAGAGATGTACAAAGTGAACAGTAGAGCAAAGCAGTGTGTGGGGCTGGGGTATTCAGGCCTGAATAGGATCCACTTCTGTGCTGCACTGTGAGTGTGACTAGGACAAGGTGCTGTACTACATTGAGTCACCGTTTCCTTGTCTTTAAAGTAGAAATAACAACCCTTGAAGGGACTCTACAAGAAAGAAAGAGGATGTGTGTAAGACTTCTAGAATAGTACTCACACACGGCAGGCGCCCTACAAAAGGTGCTGGAAGTATTATTACTTTGGACACTGAGCTCACAAGGGCCACATTATAGTCACATTATCATTATCACTGCCCCCATTTGGAAAAAGTTCTAAGGAGCCACAGATTTATAGATGAATGGATTCCAAAAAGCTCCAAGTTCTTGGCTCCACGTTTTCCTGTCAGATGCCATGTGAACAGGTCAGTCTTCTTATTTGCTAAAACAGACTTAAGCATCTTGCCATTGGAGATGTGCCTAGCATAGAAGGAGACTGCTTAGCCTCTGGACATGTTTTCTTGTTTTCCAGGCCTTCACATAATCTAATGTGTGGCTTATGTTTCAGGACCATGACTCAATCCACTCTTTTGAAATTTCTATAGCAAGGCCCCTCCACCAGTCACTGAATTTCGCAGAGAAGCCCGGTGCTACTAGAGGGACAGGGAACAATCGGAAATAAAGGAATAGAAGTTATAATCCCTGACCCCGAGTGACTTTAGGTAGGAATGCTCAAGAGACTGGCGGGGGCAGTGGAGGTGGGGGAGCTTTAAAATATTTACAAAATAAAATCAAGTGAATATAAGTAATTCACAGTTATATCTAATTTCCATAGAAACTATGTTTCTGGAAATTGATAGGTCAGTATTTTTACTTATCAGGCACTGGGGACTCTTAGAAATCAGTAAGAAAGAAAGATATAACTTAGAAGAAAACAGGCAAAGGATATGAGCAAGTAGTTCATTATTATTTGTAAAAATATATAAGTGATAAACCTATAAAAGCTTGTTTAACCTCATTCATATCTAAAGAGATGCAGGTCAAACTAAGTATAAGATTGTTAAACATTTAGAAATTTGATAATACTGAGGGCTGATGTAAGGTATTATACTTCTTATACTGTTGGTAAGAATGTAATTTGGAATATCTGTTTCAGAGGGCAATTTGGCAACATTTTTAGCTGCATACTCTTTGACCCAACAATTCTGTTTATAGGAGTTTGCACTCAGGGATACACATCCCCCAAGTTATTTTAAGATCTATGTATAGGGATATTTACCACTGCATTGTTTGTTATAGCAAAAACCTGGAAACAAATCAAGTATTTATCAGTAATGCAGTACTAGGAATAATAATAGCAGCAAAGACAAGAATGAAAATGCTAGCAGTTAACATTTATTAAGCTATGTGGCAGCCAGGCTCTAATGTCTGACATGAATTATCTCATTTAATCTTCACAACAATTCCATGTCATAGGCATTGCTACTTTGACCTTATTATAAATGTGGAAAATGAGACTCACAGAGGTTAAGATACTGGTCTAAAGTCATATAGAAGGTGTCAGAGCAGGATTCTGGGACAGGCAGTCTGCTTCCAGAACTCAAGTTCTTAACTACTATCACACACACTCATTCATATCCACATCTGTACGTATGCACATAACTGAATACTCTGAAGCAGTTAAAATGGTATAGTAAGTATAAAAGCATAAAACAGTAAGAATTGTACATGTTGACAGGAAAGATCTCTGAGGTATATTATTAACTAAAAGATCCATGTTGGAAAAATGTGCTTCAGATAGCTGCCCTTTGTGTTAGTAAAAAAGGAGGTATGTCAGTGCATCATCATCTCATTCTTGTCTACATTAAAAAATAATAAATAAATAAAAGCATTAAAGGAATTGTCTGAAGGTTAATAGATTCCAGTGCAATTATAAATATTTTTGTAATATAAAAATTATATCCATCTTGGGCCAGGCGTGGTAGCTCACGTCTGTAATCCTAGCACTTTGGGAGGCCGAGGTGGGCGAATCATAAGGTCAGGAGATCCAGACCATCCTGGCTAACACAGTGAAACTCCGTCTCTACTAAAAATACAAAAAATTAGCTGGGCGTGGTGGCGGGTGCCTGTTGTCCCGGCTACTCAGGAGGCTGAGGCAGGAGAATTGCTTGAACCTGGGAGGTGGAGGTTGCAGTGAACCCGAGGTTGCACCACTGCACTCCAGCCTGGGCAACAGAGCAAGGCTCTGCCCCTAAATAAATAAATAAATAATATCCATCTTATTTGTGTGGTGGGCGTGGCAGTGGTGAATGTGCACTTTAATAGTGGTATTCCTAAATGACATTATTTCCTTAGCATAGTGAGAGAATGGGAGTTGAAAGAATGAGGGAGAAATAAAAACTAAATCTAGAACTAGGGTTGGGCTTCAAAAAACTGTTACTGAATCTTGAAGGCCAAGCCCAGTGCTAGATTTATTGTTTTGTTTTTTTGGGAAGCCTCCTGAGCCAGAGGAGGCTCAGAGACTCCCTCAGTTCTAGATTTCAAGTGCAACATAGAAATATTGTGGGTTTGTTTATAGAAATGAGTGACTGATTTGTTTATTGAAATAAGTGAGTGATATGATCCCACTTTTTAGAGGCCCTTTGTTTCCTTTTAACCATAAATTACTGCATACTGCTAATTACTTTAGATTTTAAAAATGCCTTTGTAACAACAGGAAAGAGGTAAAGCCATTGACAGGTGGTGATACTGTTTATTTTTTTTTTTTTTGAGATGGAGTCTCGCTCTGTTGCCCAGGCTGAGTGCAGTGGTGCGATCTCAGCTCACTGCAAGCTCCGCCTCCTGGGTTTATGCCATTCTCCTGCCTCAGCCTCCCGAGTAGCTGGGACTACAGGCGCCTGCCACCTCACCTGGCTAGTTTTTTGTATATTTTAGTAGAGACGGGGTTTCACCGTGTTAGCCAGGATGGTCTTGATCTTCTGACCTCGTGATCCTCCCTTCTCGGCCTCCCAAAGTGCTGGGATTACAGGCTTGAGCCACCACGCCCGGACGGTGATACTGTTAATTGTATCCAAGGATGATCACTTTTTTTTTTTTTTGAGGAAAACTTTCCCAATGGCCACATGTGGGATGGAACAAAGCTGCAGATGTCACAGTAGCCAGCTGAGCAGGAGGTCTATAAAGGCTGGGCCATCTGCAGGATGTGGAGTGTGTCAGGAAATGTGACGTGGGTAATGTGTATCTGCCTGAATGGAGTTTAAGTCATGTCATGGCTCTTCATGCATCTGGCAGCTACTTGTACAATATATATTCTCTCCAATCTTGGGCATCCTGATTGCTACCACTAGGCCCTCATCATAATGTGGCTGAGTAAATGCAACGGCCTTCTAATAGGTTTTCCCTCTTTCTGGTGTCACTTTCCCTCTAACTCATCATTCCCAGCTCCACCAGTTTACTCTTTCTATAACGCTGGTTTTATAGTCCGTTCCCTTAATTAAAGACCTTAATGGTTAACTTTTTAGAAAGGATTCATGCAACTTAGTGTGACAGTCATTGCTCTCCAATTGGCTCCACTTATCCAACATCCCTGTTCATTCATTCAACAATGCATTGCACATCAACCATGTGCCAGGCACCGTTCTTGACACTAGGGATACAGCAGTGAACAAAACAGACCAAGTCCCTTCCTTGTGGCATTTACATTCTAGTTGGGGGAGACAGAAAATGAATATCAGGTGTATTAAATGCTTTGAAGAACAGTAAAGCAGGGCCAAGGGGACAGGTGCTGGGATGGTAGGAGAGGTTGCTATTATATAGGTAGTCATCGAATGAATGACTCTCCGGTAAGGAGCCTTGGGGCAGAAACCTGAAAGAAATGAGGGAGTGAGCCATGTAGCTATTTGGGCCAAATGCATGCCAGGCAAAGAAAAGAAGAGCTGTAAAGGCCCTGAGGTGGAAACATGTTTCGTGTGTTCAAAGAATAGTAAAGACCCCAGTATGACTGAAGTCAGGTTGAATGGGGTATGGTGCAGATTGCATCATGTGGGCCAGTGATTCTCAACTGAGGGCAGTTTTACCTCCTAAGGGACATTTGGCAATATCTGGAGACATTTTTGATTGTCACAGCTAGGGGTGGCATGCTATAGAAACAAGTAGGTGGAGGTCTATAATGCTGTTAAACATCCTGCAATGCACAGGACACCGCCCCCCGCCCCCCACTCTGACAATAAAGTTAACTGGCCCCAAATGTCAATAGTATCAAGGTTGAGAAACCCTGATGTAGGGTCTTGTGGGCCACTATAGGGACTTCAGCTTTCCTCCATGTGAGATGGAAAGCTGTTAGAGGGTTGGGAGTAAAGGGGTAACATCAACTAACTTCCTTTTTTAAAGTATCACTCTGGATGATAAGACATGGAGTATCACAGAGATACACGGAGAAGACGCTATAGAAGGGAGAGCTGAGGCAGAGACTTGGGAGGCTTTTGCAACAATCTGGATACTTTATCTAGATAGGCAAGAGATATGTTAGTTTGAACTAGGGTGCTGTGATAAAGGTAGTAAGAAGTTGTCTGATTCTAAATGCATTTTGAAGATTGAGCTGATAGGATTTGCTGATTTCATCAAAATGGACACTAAGCTTTCTTACACTCCCACCCATATGTCATGCTCATTCCTGACTTTGTTCTTGCTATTCCCCTTCTCCTGCCCTGGCACGGCTTTTCTTATTTGTGCAAAGTCTATTCAGTCTGGATTTCAATATTTTAACCAAGAGCCTTCCTTAACCATAGGTCTCTTCTGCAAAGACACCTATAGCTTTTCTAGTCTATACAACCTAATTTAACCCTCAATATTCTTTTCAAATATGTGATAAGATGCTATACTTTATGGTGAAAACTGACAGGGTACCTGCTATCACCACTGCATTAATGTTGTAATGGAAATCCTAGCTATCATAGTAGGGCAAGAAAAAGAATTCAAGTGGATAAAGTAAAAATATAGGGAAAGAAGAAACAAATTGTCATTATTTGCAAATTACATAATTTATATACAAATATATTCTGACTGGATTTACAGTTAAATGATTAGAACTAATAAGAGTTTTACAAATTTCTGGCTACAAAGTCAATATGTAAAAACCAAATGTATTTCTATGTATTAGCAACAAAGAGTTAAAATGAAATTTTGAAAACTACACTGTGGCCAGGTGTGGTGGCTCACACCTGCAATCTCAGCTACTTGGGAGGCTGAAGTGGGAGGATCGCTTGAGGCCAGGAGATTGAGACCAGCCTGAGCAGCGCAACAGTACCCTGTCTCTAATGAATTTTTTTTAAGAACTTCAGCTAGGTGTGGTAGCTGACACCTGTAGTCCCAACTACTTGGGTGGCTGAGGGGGGTGGATTGAGCGAGCCCAGGAGTTAGAGGCTGCAGTAAGCTATGCTCACATCTCACATCATCGCACTCCAGCCTATATGGCAGAGTGAGACTCTGTCTCTTAGGAAACAAACAAACAAACAAACACCTATGCAATGAAAAGGATGAAGTATGGCCCGGCGCAGTGGCTCACGCCCGTAATCCCAGCACTTTGGGAGGCCAAGGCGGGTGGATCACAAGGTCAGGAGATCAAGACCATCCTGGCTAATATGGTAAAACCCCATCTCTACTAAAAATACAAAAAATTAGCCGGGCATGGTGGTGGGCGCCTGTAGTCCCAGCTACTCAGGAGGCTGAGGCAGGAGAATGGCGTGAACCTAGGAGGCAGAGTTTGCAGTGAGCCGAGACTGCGCCACTGTACTCCAACCTGGGCGACAGGGTGAGACTCTGTCTCAAAAAAGAAAAGAAAAAAGGATGAAGTATCCAGGAATAAAACTAACAAAAGATGCACAAGACACTTATGGGGAAAATCGTACAAATTTAAAGACACTTTAGAAGACCTAAATAAATGGAGAGATATACTATGTTTATGGTTTGGAAAACTCCGTATTACAGAAATGTTATTTCTTCCCAAATCAATCTATAGATTAAGTGTAATTAAAAAAAAAAAACCCAAAAATGTTTTAAAAGAGGTTTTATAAGTTAATTCTAAAATATATATGGAAATGCAAAAGACCAAGAATAGGCAGATCACTCCTAAAGACAATGTGAGAATTGCCCTGATATCAAGCTCTACTAGTTAAAGAAAGCTTGGCATTAGCACTATCTTTGGGATAGACCCTGTTCTTGACCTCTAACTGTTAGCACCTCTTACCAACTCTGCATTTAGTGATACCAAATTGGAAGCTTGCAACTGGTCATTGTAGGAATATTTATACCATGGAAATCAGCAAATACTACAAATCAGGGCTTTTTGTGTATGGGAAAGCAGTGGGAAGAGCTAGTTGCTAAACATTTACCACTTAACGGAACCAAACGGAGGTTCCCAAAATAGACCCACACATTTATGAACACTTGTTACATGACAGATGGGTCAGGTCAGTAGGGAAGAACTGGACATCTCATTAAACAGTATGGGGAAACCAGGCATCTACATAGAAAAATGAAACTAATCTCCCACCTCACAGCAACCCCTCCGCCAAGTTAAAGTAGACTAAATAAGAGGAATAGACAAAAATACAAGACTTTTAGAAGAAAATGTAGGAGAAAATAATGACTTTAAGAGTAGGAAAGGATATTTTAAACAAATTTATGATAAATTTGACTACATTAAAAGAAAAAATTTATGTTCATCAAAGGCATAATAACAAGCCTTACCCTGAGAAAAAATATTTCTGTCATACATAACAAAAAGAGAATTTTCATCAAAAATATTTTTAAAATACCTGTAACTAAAAAGCAAAAGATAAAACAGAAAAATGGGCATCACACTTGAATTGAATTTTCTCTTTCGTGAAATACTACATGGCCAATAGACATTTAAAAACTTCACTTTATTAATAATCAAGAAAATGCAAACTAAAGCTACAATAGGATAAAATTTCATACTCATGAAATTGGCAACAATTCTAGAGACTGACAATATCAAACACTGGGGAGGATATGGAGCAATGGTAATGTTCATATGGAATGGGTAGGAGTAAAAAATGATTCAATCACTTTAGAAAACAGTTCGGTATTTCACAATACAGTTGAACATACCCATACGGTACAGCCTAGCAATTATATTCTTATCTATATAACTATCTTAGACAAACTCTTGCACATATTCATAAGATGACATGATAATGATGTTCATGGTGGAATTGCTTTTTAAAGGAGAAAACCAAAAAATTGGAAATGACCCAAATATCAAAAGCAGACTGTAAAAGTACATTATAGCATGTTAATTCAATGGAATACTATACAACAATGAAAACAACATACAATCTCAGGTGTCAACACAGACAAATCTCAGAAAGATAATGTTGAACAAAAGAAGCAAGACTCAGAATGAATACAGTATAATTCCATTTATATAGAGTTCAAAACCAGTTAAAACTAAAAAAGTATATTGTAAAAATAACAGTATATTGTTTAGGAAATCACTCATATGTGGTAAAACTATAAAAGAAAAGCAAGGGAAAACTTTTTTGTTGTTTTTTTTGAGATAGAGTCTTGCTCCGTGGCCTAGGCTGGAGTGCAGTAGCATGACTGACTTTTGCTCACTGCAAGCTCCGCCTCTCAGGTTCACGCCATTCTCCTGCCTCAGTCAGCCTCCCGAATAGCTGGGACTACAGGCACCTGCCACCACGCCCGGCCTTTTTTTTTTTTTTTTTTTTGTATTTTTAGTAGAGACGGGGTTTCACTGTGTTAGCCAGGATGGTCTTGATCTCCTGACCTCGTGATAAGTCCGCCTCGGCCTCCCAAGTGCTGGGATTACAGCCGTGAGCCACTGTGCCCGGCCCACTTTTTTTTTTTTTTTTTGCGAGATGGAGTCTCGCTTTGTCACCAGGCTGGAGTGCAGTGGCGCAATCTTGGCTCACTGTAACTTCCATCTCCCAGGTTCAAGCGATTACCCTGCCTCAGCCTCCCGAGTAGCCGGGACTACAGACGCCCACCACTACGCCCAGCTAATTTTTGTATTTTTAGTAGAGATGGGGTTTCACCGTGTTGGCCACGATGGTCTTGATCTGTTGACCTTGTGATCCACCAGCCTTGGCCTCCCAAAGTGTTGGGATTACAGGCGTGAGCCACCGCACTTGGTGGGAAAACTTATTACAATAGTAAGTGTGGTACGTCTGGGCAGATGAAGAAGGTAGATGCAAACAGGGAGGAGCATATGGGTGTCTTTTAAAGTTCTGTTTCCTAACTTGGGTTATGGATAAATGTTGTTCACTTTTTTCTTCAAATATTACATATACATTATACATTATTCTGCATAATTATACATTTCATGGTAAAGCAAATGAAAAATCATGTCAAATATCTACTCTATGGAAAGGTACTGTGGATGTTAAAATGACTCAGATTCCATCTCCACTCTGCTAAAATTACTTTCACTGAGGTCAAAGACTTCAATGTCACTAAAGGTAATAAACATTTTCAATTCTCATTTTCTTTGGTGTCTCAGCAGCATTCAACACTGCTGACCATTCTTCTCCCTGAAACAGTAAATTCCCTTGGCTTTCATGAAACCATATTCTCCTGACCATTCCTTCTCAGTCTCCTTCAAAGGCTTGTCTCTTACCACCTAACCATTAAATATTGGAGCTCCTTAAGATACATCCACAAAACCCCATTTTTTTCATATGCTGTTCTTTCTCTCTAGACACTCACATCTATGCCTATGGCTTCAATTACCATCCATACATCAAAGATTTAGATATCCAGCTCAGACCTCTCCTCTGAGAGACGTATCCCATTATCTTGTCAACACCTCTACTTGGATATTTCAAAATATCTAAATTTTAACCTGTTAAAATTGAAACTCATGATTTCCCTGCAAAACACTTCTCCTAATATTCCTTCTCGGTGAATGGCACTGCCAGTCATCTTTGACAATTTTACTTGATTAAAACAAATAGGCTTTTGTTTTTCCTTCTATAGAATAAAATAACTCACTTTCTTTTCTTCCTAGGAAAAGGTTGAAAATGAGGAAAATAATTTTGCTGATGACTGTAAATTGAAATAAAATCTTTCAAAAAAAAAAAAAAAAAACCCCACATCATCTGGTAATTTAGTTTTCCTACACTGAGGTAGCTTAATAAAGTTAGTTTTTTTCCTTCTAATTAAGAGTTTTTCCAAAACATAACAGCAATACTATCTAATTATTTTTCTCTCTTTCTTCTAATCCCTTTATGTATTTTCTTGTCTCTTCTTTCCACTTCACTTTTGCACACAATAGGGTCTTAAATTGTTTCTGATTTTTCTTTATTTCCTGTTTCTACGTTTTTCTTTATTTCCCTCATGGCCCACCTCTCTGTGACTGAATCAGAAGACGGTACTTCAATCAACAAATATTCATCGAGCACTCTGGGATAGAGTGATGAGCAAGATAAGGTTCCTACTCTGATGTGTTTTATATCTGGAGTGGGGAACAAACAATTACGAAGTAAATAGCGTGAGCTAATTAAGGAGTTAAAACTGAATGGTATGAAGAATATCAGGTGGCTACCTTAGATTGAGTGGTCAGGAAAGGCCTTTCTGAGGAGGTTATATTTAAATCTGAGACAAAGAGACAGTCATTGCATTACTTTGCATTAGTTGGTAATGAAGACCCTATGAGAGAAACAAACTTGGCATGTTTAATGGCTGCACAGTAGACAAGAGTGAAAACTGTATAAAATGAGATGAATGTACGAATTAGATGAGATAGGGCTTTGTTTACCCAGAGTAAGAAGTCCATTTATTTTAAAAAGTATTCTTTATAGTATCTCTAGGATCTGCAGTGATGTCTTCCTTTTCATTCCTGATTTTGGTTATCTGTGTCTTTCTCTTTTCTCCTCAATCAGTCTTTATACGGATTTGTAGTCTTTCCTTTTTTCTTTTTTTTTTTTTTGGAGACAGAGTCTCGCTTTGTGTTGCCCAGGCTGGAGTGCAGTGGTGCAATCTTGGCTTGCTGCAACCTCCACCTCCTGGGTTCAAGCAATTCTTGTGCCTCAGCCTCCCAAGTAGCTGGGACTACAGGTATGCACCACCACGCCTGGCTAATTTTTGTATTTTTAGTAGAGACAGGGTTTCGCCATGTTGGCCAGGTAGGTCTTGAACTCCTAGCCTCAAGTGATCCACCAGCCTCAGCTTCCCAAAGTGCTGGGATTACAAGTGTGAACCACTGCACCCGGCAGTAGTCTTATCAGTCTTTAAAAATAATCACCTTTTGGCTTTGCATATCCTCTCTGTAAGTGTTTTCTATTTCATTAGTTCCTGTACTTTTCTTATTATTTCTTTCCTTCTACTTTCTTCAGATTTAATTTGCTGTTTTTTTCCCCTAACTTCTTGAGATAGATGGATTTAAAGCCATAAATTTTCCTCTAAGATCAGCTTTATTTACTGAAAAGTTTATATATAGTATTTTTCATTATCAATCAGGAATATTTTCTAATTTCTACTGTGATGGATTATATATGTGTACTGCTTAATTTCCAAATATTGGTATTTCCAGTCATCTTTTTCTTATTGAATGCTAACAATACACTGTGGTCAGACAGCATAATTATGTGTGGTTTTAATCCTATGAAATTGTTGACACTAGCTCTGTGAAACAGTATAGAATCAACTTTTTTTTTTTTTTGAGACGGAGTCTCACTCTGTCGCCCAGGCTGGAGTGCAGTGGTGCCATCTCGGCTCACTGCAAGCTCCGCCTCTTGGGTTCACACCATTCTCCTGCCTCAGCCTCCTGAGTAACTGGGACTACAGGCGCCTGCCACCACGCCCAGCTAATTTTTTGTATTTTTAGTAGAGATGGGGTTTCACCATGTTAGCCAGGGTGGTCTCAATCTCTTGACCTTGTGATCCACCCGCCTTGGCCTCCCAAAGTGCTGGGATTACAGGCATGAGCCACCGCGCCTGGCCAGAGTCAACTTTTATAAATGTTCCTTCCAGGTATGCTTGAAAATAATATATATTCTGCAGTTGTTAAGTACAGTGCTATATATATGTTCCTAGGTGAAATCTGACAATTGTGTTATTCAAATCTTATATGTTCTTACTGGGGCTTTTTGCCTACTTTTTATATCAAATGCTGAGAGAAGAATGTAAATATAAAACACCTTGATAATGAATTTGTTTTTCCTTAGAGTTGTGGAATTTTTGCTTTAAGTATTTTGAGGCCATTTTATTCGATGAATATAAATTTAATATTCTTAGATTTTCCTCGCAAGTGGACATTTATTATTTTGAAGTAATCCCTTTTATTTCTAGAAGTATTTTCTGAGTCATTATAATTTTGTCTATAATTAACGTAGCAATTGGGCTTACTTTTGGTATATATTTTCTTTACTATCTTTTCATTTCTTTTCACTTTTAACTTTTCTGTTTACTTATATCAGGGTTTCTCCAACCATGATATTGGGGCCAGGTAATTCCTTTTGTGTGTGTGTGTGTGTGGGGTGCAGTTCTATGCGTTGTAGTTTACAATGGCACTTGCCTAGGTTATGACAACCAAAAATAAGTCCAGACACAGTTAAATATCTTCTTGAGGGCAAAATCACCCACAGTTGAAAACTTACTGACATATTTCAGGTGTGTCTTCTACAAACAGCAGAGAGTTTTAGTATTATTTTATCCAGTATGACAATCTTTGTCTTTTAATGGGAACATTTAGTCCATTTACATTTGATGTAATAGAGGCAAACTCTGTTTTTGTTTGCCTCAAAATGCCTTTAATTTTCCTTTGGGGATACCCATCTGAGAAAAATTTCCCTCTGCCTGGGTCTACTTATCAGAATAATAAATTTATTAGGCTTCTTTAATCTGTGGATTGGTGTTTTATATCAATTAAGGAAAATTCTCTGCTACCATCTCTTCTAATATGCCTCTGTACCAAAACTCTCTTTCCTTATCTTCTGGGACTTTCATAAGGGTATGTTAGTAGGTATTCTTACTCTACCTCCATGTCTCTTACCCTATCTTTTCCTATGATCATTTCCTCTTCTCTGCTACATTCTGGATGATTTCTTCAGACTCATCTTTCAGTTCTGACCTCAGCTGCATATGATCTACTGATTAATATGTTCACTGAGTTCATAATTTTGATTGTTATATTTTTCACTTTTGTAAGTTCTATTTAGTTTTAAAACAATCTGTTACAATACTTTTTATAGATTCTCTTCTTGCAGATATTTTCAAGTTCATTAAAAAATCTCTTTATACATAGGATAGTTACTTTACAGTCTATCTAATGATTGCAATTTCTGAAGTTTCTGTTGGACTCTGTGTTGTTTCTGCTGTTTACTACTCAGGGTATCTTGTTATTTTGTGAAAGTGTTATCTTTGACTGTTGGTCATTATACTAGAAAATAAATATTTTCAAGGTTAAAAAATGTCCTAAGATAATGGCACCATTCTCTAGAAATGATTTTTCTTTGCTTCTGTCAAGCACCAGAAGACACTGCTAGTATGGAACCATCCTAGTCTATCTATGTCAAAAGTTTGAGATTCCCTGGACTACCTGAGTGACACAAACTTGAGCTGCTCCAGTAATGGTTTACTTCTAGTTCACTCTTACTTTGAAGATGGAGTGCTCGAGATTCCTGGATTAAACAGGGAAGTGGTTTATCAGATTTCTTACCCTGGGCAGGCTCTCAGCTTTGATTCCTGTCTTCCTTCCCCTATAAGACTACCAAAAACTCAGCCTGACTACACAGATATTTCACTCAGACTAGTAAATGCCTTCAGAGAAAGAGAGGTACTTTTAAAATTCATTATTCTAAGAGAGAGTATTTTTATTTAAAAACAATTGAAGCAAATTTATATACCTAATAATATTAACACTTTAAAAAAATGGTACAATCAATGTGTTTCATAGAAATAGATGAAGTTAAATACAATGAAGTAGTCATCAGGTTAGCTTTCTCAGGAGATGGCATTCCTGATATTGGTGTTTTCTGTGGTCAGGTTTCTGGCCTGTCCCTGATCATGTGGGTCCAGAGCACAAACAAGGTGTGAGCGGGGAGAAAGAGGCTTTGAATGGTGAGTTTACCTCTGTGGGTTCTTGCTTTACCCCAGATTTTGGCCTAAGCCTATTTTATTATTTTGTTAGCTTTTTAGTACATGTAAGAAAATTTAAAAAAATTATTTCTCTGTTTTTTAAGTTGTGAGAGATAATATAATGCCTATAAGGACAGTTTAAAATGGTAGAAAACATTCACATTTTAAGTACGTGACTTCTGTTAGCATTATGTGAATAATGCTTGTCATCCTAATTACCTAGCTCACCATTACTGGAAGTGAAAGTTTCTGGATTAAGTGTGATGGAAAGCTGGAGAGGGAGTGAATCCATTAGTCTATTTTTGTCACATCACGTCAGAATCTGTTTATAAGCAAAAAGAATAACATATTTAAATCATTAACCAGTAAGAAAATAGTTTGAATTCTATGAATTTATTTGCACTAGTTTGCTTCACGTGGATGTATGTTCTTTCTCCTGACTAGACAGTAAGCTCTTGAAGATTAGATACCCTTTCTGTTTTTAGTAGGTTTCTTTTTGTTTTGTTTTTGTTTTGAGATGAAGTCTCGCTGTGTTGCTCAGGCTGGAGTGCAGTGGCACGATCTCGTCTCACTGCAACCTCTGCCTCCCAGGTTCAAGTGATTCTCCTGCCTCAGCCTCCTGAGTAGCTGGAACTACAGGCATGCGCCACTGGCTAATTTTTTTTATATTTTTAGTAGAGACAGGGTTTCACCATGTTGGCCAGGCTGGTCTCAAACTCCTGAGCTTGTGATCCACCTGCCTTGGCCTCCCAAAGTGCTGGGATTACAGGCATGAGCCACCACGCCTGGCCTGTTTTTAGGAGGTGTTAAGTACATCTCTCATCCTTTATCTAGGACCTGGGACAAAGAGATACAATGCCAGTCTTCTTGACTTCCTTGTTACCATCCCAGGGCTTAAGAGCCCCAGGAGAGAACCAGACTCTCAGGAATTCATCTCTTCCCCCATCTCCTACATACTTGTTGTAGACCACTAATTGAATACTGAGAACAATGATAACTACTTTACATCAAGCTTGAGAATTTAATCAGAGTGCAAGAATATACAAGTAAATAAATACAAATATAGAGTTTGATATTGTTCAATCATGAGTAGCTTAGAAGTCAAATTTTCTCATACCTGCTGAAAGATATATAAATTGGGATATGTTTTAAAAATATACATCTAGAGCCATAGTATTTTATACAGGTTTTAACCCAGTAATTCCATTTTTATGAATGTATCTTAAAAATAATCCCAGGGGTTCAGAAAGATTTAGCTACCTGAATGGTCATTACAAGAGGGGAAATTAAAGATTTAAAATCCCATTGGTAAGGGTTAGTAATTGTACTTTCATAAAATAGAATATCATATTTAATGACACAAAAAGGTTCATAGTAAGGTGATAAATCAGTTTATGAAAGAGTAAGACAAGATCTTTTTTAAAATAAGAAAATGTATGCACTCATAAACTTAAAAAACTAGATATAAAACAAAACATTAACAGCATTACTTTGGGGTGCTGGGATAACAGGTTTTTTTCTTGACTGTGCTTATTCCCCTCCCCCAAATCTTCTATAATGAAAATATATACTTTTGTAATAAAAATAATATTCATTATTAAAAAATAAACTAGAGTTCCTTTATATCTAATAGGCGACCTCAGACCAGCCCTTTCCAGGCCCAACCTATCTATCACTGGTTAGCACGGAAGTCCACATTCTTCCAATTCTATAATCTGTCCCACTTGGTCCATACATAGGTTTTCGGCCACCTAGAAGAGTAACATTCATCCATCATTGGGTAGGTGGCTCATAATATATATTTGGTGAACTGAACTCATTGGAAAGAGGCAGAAATTTATTCACATAATGCTAACAGAATGTCACATACTTAAAACATGATTGTTTTCTGCCATTTTAAACTATCCTTATAGGCATTATATTATCTCTCACACTCAAACAAAATAAACATATTTTGAAAGAATACCCAAAGGGGAAACTATTACTATAATGACCTCATGTATTTTCTCTGGAAGGTCTGTTTGTTGAATATTTAGTAGTTTTGTATAGTGCCAGTCAATAAGGCTTAATTGCCTCTGCTGCTGAATTGCTTGTCACATGGGGAGAATCAAACCTACCCCCACTCCTTTATGGAAAAAATGAATGCCTGGAATGAGCTGGAATTTCCAGGAAAAACATACCAGTTCAATTTGTATTAATCCCTGTGGGATTACTGCACTGATGTCATTTTTAATATGCCTTACTCTTCCCCTCTGGTTGGCATGATCCATCATCTCTTTCCTCAGCTGGCTTTGCTGCTTTTCCTTGGAGAGCAGATTGTCTTTGTGAATGACTCTCTCAGGGAGCATGTGCAGGAGAAGCCAGAGCCTCACTCCATGGGAACGTAACAGACAGAGCTAAAGAATGGGATAAGAACAGTCGCTGAATGGAACAGGTCATGCTGCTTCTTGAAGCTGAAAAGGCCAATGCTGTAAAAGAGTTGATGAGAGCACCTAATCGGGCTTGACCCCACAGCCTGTGTGTATGCAGAAAGGGCTGGGAAATGCAGCTTTGCACACGAGAAGGGTCGTGATATTCCAGGGCTGCTATCCAGACACACTTACTCACTCATCTGCTTGATTCAATTTTATTTGTACAAAGGGTTTGTTGAGGCAATGGGCAGACTAAGCCTTCAGGGATCAAGGGCTATGCAAATAAAACCTTAATGGAAGATTAAATCAGCTGATGTCCTCCTTAGTGCTATTTCCATTTGTAGGACTGGAACTGGCATTGGGGGAATGAATCATTTTTACTACATTTAAGCATTGATTTTAAAATACCTTCTTTACAAAAATAGTAGCCATTATAATTAAACAGGACTGGAAATAGTAACAAACAACAAAAAACCTTCCTTTATATAAAGAGAACAAACATTATATTATGGTCACAGTTAAATAGCAAGAATGATAAATAAAGGCACCAACTATGGAGGTCCTTGTTTTGTTTATCCCCCCATGAAGAACCAAGTCTTTCTTTACCTGGAGACTTCCATTTATTATGATTACTAGCTCAAAATAATTTCTAAATATGGAATGAATTACATTTCGATAATTATATGTCTTATTTAGCCAGCCAGCTTCATTACCCAGTATATTCATTTCTTTAAAAAGGAAGTTCTCGGGGGCGGAGCAAGATGGCCGAATAGGAGCAGCTTCAGTCTCCAACTCCCAGCGCGAGCGACACAGAAGACCGGCGATTTCTGCATTTTCAACTGAGGTACTGGGGTCATCTCACTCGGGAGTGCCGGACAATCGGTGCTGGTCAGCTGCTGCAGCCCGACCAGCGAGAGCTGAAGCAGGGCGAGGCATCGCCTCACCTGGGAAGCACGAGGGGGAAGGGAGTCCCTTTTCCTAGCCAGGGGAACTGAGACACACAACACCTGGAAAATCGGGTAACTCCCACCCCAATACTGCGCTGTAACACCGGCACACCGGAGATTGTATCCCACACCTGGCCAGGAGGGTCCCACGCCCACGGAGCCTCTCTCCTTGCTAACACAGCAGTCTGCGGCAATCTAACCGCAAGGCAGCAGCGAGGCTGGGGGAGGGGCGCCCGCCATCGCTGAGGCTTAAGTAGGTAACTAAAGCCGCTGGGAAGCTGGAACTGGGTGGAGCTCACAGCAGCTCAAGGAAACCTGCCTGTCTCTGTAGACTGCGCCTCTGGGGACAGGGCTCAGCTAAAGGAGCAGAAGCCTGTGAAACGCGAACGACTCTGTCTGACAGCTTTGAAGAGAGCAGGGGATCTCCCAACACGGAGGTTGAGATCTGAGAAGGGGCAGTCTGCCTGCTCAAGTGAGTCACTGACCCCTGAGTAGCCTAACTGGGAGACATCCCCCACTAGGGGCAGTCTGACACCCCACACCTCACAGGGTGGAGTACACCCCTGAGAGGAAGCTTCCAAAGCAAGAATCAGACAGGTGCACTCGCTGTTCAGCAATATTCTATCTTCTGCAACCTCTGCTGCTGATACCCAGGCAAACAGGGTCTGGAGTGGACCTCAAGCAATCTCCAACAGACCTATAGCTGAGGGTCCTGACAGTCAGAAGGAAACCTATCAAACAGGAAGGACACCTAAATCAAAACCCCATCAGTACGTCACCATCATCAAAGACCAGTGACAGATAAAACCACAAAGATGGGGAAAAAGCAGGGCAGAAAAGCTGGAAATTCAAAAAATAAGAGCGCATCTCCTCCTGCAAAGGAGCACAGCCCATCGCCAGCAACGGATCAAAGCTGGTCAGAGAATGATTTTGATGAGATGAGAGAAGAAAGCTTCAGTCTATCAAACCTCTCAGAGCTAAAGGAGGAATTACGTACCCAGCGCAAAGAAACTAAAAATCTTGAAAAAAGAGTGGAAGAATTGACAGCTAGACTAATTAATGCAGAGAAGGTCATAAACGAAATGACAGAGATGAAAACCATGACACGAGAAATACGTGACAAATGCACAAGCTTCAGTAACCGACTCGATCAACTGGAAGAAAGAGTATCAGCGATTGAGGATCAAATGAATGAAATGAAGCGAGAAGAGAAACCAAAAGAAAAAAGAAGAAAAAGAAATGAACAAAGCCTGCAAGAAGTATGGGATTATGTAAAAAGACCAAATCTACGTCTGATTGGGGTGCCTGAAAGTGAGGGGGAAAATGGAACCAAATTGGAAAACACTCTACAGGATATCATCCAGGAGAACTTCCCCAACCTAGCAGGGCAGGCCAACATTCAAATTCAGGAAATACAGAGAACGCCACAAAGATACTCCTCCAGAAGAGCAACTCCAAGACACATAATTGCCAGATTCACCAAAGTTGAAATGAAGGAAAAAATCTTAAGGGCAGCCAGAGAGAAAGGTCGGGTTACCCACAAAGGGAAGCCCATCAGACTGACAGCAGATCTCTCGGCAGAAACTCTACAAGCCAGAAGAGAGTGGGGGCCAATATTCAACGTTCTTAAAGAAAAGAATTTTAAACCCAGAATTTCATATCCAGCCAAACTAAGTTTCATAAGTGAAGGAGAAATAAAATTCTTTACAGATAAGCAAATGCTTAGAGATTTTGTCACCACCAGGCCTGCCTTACAAGAGACCCTGAAGGAAGCCCTAAACATGGAAAGGAACAACCGGTACCAGCCACTGCAAAAACATGCCAAAATGTAAAGACCATCGAGCCTAGGAAGAAACTGCATCAACTAATGAGCAAAATAACCAGTTAATATCATAATGGCAGGATCAAGATCACATATAACAATATTAACCTTAAATGTAAATGGACTAAATGCTCCAATTAAAAGACACAGACTGGCAAACTGGATAAAGAGTCAAGACCCATCAGTCTGCTGTCTTCAGGAGACCCATCTCACATGCAGAGACATACATAGGCTCAAAATAAAAGGATGGAGGAAGATCTACCAAGCAAATGGAAAACAAAAAAAAGCAGGGGTTGCAATCCTAGTCTCTGATAAAACAGACTTTAAACCATCAAAGATCAAAAGAGACAAAGAAGGCCATTACATAATGGTAAAGGGATCAATCCAACAGGAAGAGCTAACTATCCTAAATATATATGCACCTAATACAGGAGCACCCAGATTCATAAAGCAAGTCCTTAGAGACTTACAAAGAGACTTAGACTCCCATACAATAATAATGGGAGACTTCAACACTCCACTGTCAACATTAGACAGATCAACGAGACAGAAAGTTAACAAGGATATCCAGGAATTGAACTCATCTCTGCACCAAGCGGACCTAATAGACATCTATAGAACTCTCCACCCCAAGTCAACAGAATATACATTCTTCTCAGCACCACATCACACTTATTCCAAAATTGACCACATAATTGGAAGTAAAGCACTCCTCAGCAAATGTAAAAGAACAGAAATTATAACAAACTGTCTCTCTGACCACAGTGCAATCAAACTAGAACTCAGGACTAAGAAATTCAATCAAAACCGCTCAACTACATGGAAACTGAACAACCTGCTCCTGAATGACTACTGGGTACATAACGAAATGAAAGCAGAAATAAAGATGTTCTTTGAATCCAATGAGAACAAAGATACAACATACCAGAATCTCTGGGACACATTTAAAGCAGTATGTAGAGGGAAATTTATAGCACTAAGTGCCCACAAGAGAAAGCAGGAAAGATCTAAAATTGACACTCTAACATCACAATTAAAAGAACTAGAGAGGCAAGAGCAAACACATTCAAAAGCTAGCAGAAGGCAAGAAATAACTAAGATCAGAGCAGAACTGAAGGAGATAGAGACACAAAAAACCCTCCAAAAAATCAATGAATCCAGGAGTTGGTTTTTTGAAAAGATCAACAAAATTGACAGACCGCTAGCAAGATTAATAAAGAAGAAAAGAGAGAGGAATCAAATAGACGCAATAAAAAATGATAAAGGGGATATCACCACCGACCCCACAGAAATACAAACTACCATCAGAGAATACTATAAACACCTCTACGCAAATCAACTAGAAAATCTAGAAGAAATGGATAATTTCCTGGACGCGTACACTCTTCCAAGACTAAACCAGGAAGAAGTTGAATCCCTGAATAGACCAATAGCAGCCTCTGAAATTGAGGCAACAATTAATAGCCTGCCCACCAAAAAAAGCCCAGGACCAGATGGATTCACAGCTGAATTCTACCAGAGGTACAAGGAAGAGCTGGTACCATTCCTTCTGAAACTATTCCAATCAATAGAAAAAGAGGGAATCCTCCCTAACTCATTTTATGAGGCCAGCATCATCCTGATACCAAAGCCTGGCAGAGACACAACAAAAAAAGAGAATTTTAGACCAATCTCCCTGATGAACATCGATGCAAAAATCCTCAATAAAATACTGGCAAACCGGATTCAGCAGCACATCAAAAAGCTTATCCACCATGATCAAGTGGGCTTCATCCCTGGGATGCAAGGCTGGTTCAACATTCGCAAATCAATCAACGTAATCCAGCATATCAACAGAACCAAAGACAAGAACCACATGATTATCTCAATAGATGCAGAAAAGGCTTTTGACAAAATTCAACAGCCCTTCATGCTAAAAATGCTCAACAAATTCGGTATTGATGGAACGTACCTCAAAATAATAAGAGCTATTTATGACAAACCCACAGCTAATATCATACTGAATGGGCAAAAACTGGAAAAGTTCCCTTTGAAAACTGGCACAAGACAGGGATGCCCTCTCTCACCACTCCTATTCAACATAGTGTTGGAAGTTCTGGCTAGGGCAATCAGGCAAGAGAAAGAAATCAAGGGTATTCAGTTAGGAAAAGAGGAAGTCAAATTGTCCCTGTTTGCAGATGACATGATTGTGTATTTAGAAAACCCCATCGTCTCAGCCCAAAATCTTCTTAAGCTGATAAGCAACTTCAGCAAAGTCTCAGGATACAAAATTAATGTGCAAAAATCACAAGCATTCTTATACACCAGTAACAGACAAGCAGAGAGCCAAATCAGGAATGAACTTCCATTCACAATTGCTTCAAAGAGAATAAAATACCTAGGAATCCAACTTACAAGGGATGTAAAGGACCTCTTCAAGGAGAACTACAAACCACTGCTCAGTGAAATCAAAGAGGACACAAACAAATGGAAGAACATACCATGCTCATGGATAGGCAGAATCAATATTGTGAAAATGGCCATACTGCCCAAGGTAATTTATAGATTCAATGCCATCCCCATCAAGCTACCAATGAGTTTCTTCACCGAATTGGAAAAAACTGCTTTAAAGTTCATATGGAACCAAAAAAGAGCCCGTATTGCCAAGACAATCCTAAGTCAAAAGGACAAAGCCGGAGGCGTCACGCTACCTGACTTCAAACTATACTACAAGGCTACAGTAACCAAAACAGCATGGTACTGGTACCAAAACAGAGATATAGACCAATGGAACAGAACGGAGCCTTCAGAAATAATGCCACACATCTACAACCATCTGATATTTGACAAACCTGAGAAAAACAAGAAATGGGGAAAGGATTCCCTATTTAATAAATGGTGCTGGGAAAATTGGCTAGCCATAAGTAGAAAGCTGAAACTGGATCCTTTCCTTACTCCTTATACGAAGATTAATTCAAGATGGATTAGAGACTTAAATGTTAGACCTAATACCATAAAAACCCTAGAAGAAAATCTAGGTAGTACCATTCAGGACATAGGCACGGGCAAGGACTTCATGTCTAAAACACCAAAAGCAACGGCAGCAAAAGCCAAAATTGACAAATGGGATCTCATTAAACTAAAGAGCTTCTGCACAGCAAAAGAAACTACCATCAGAGTGAACAGGCAACCTACAGAATGGGAGAAAATTTTTGCAATCTACTCATCTGACAAAGGGCTCATTTCCAGAATCTACAAAGAACTCAAACAAATATACAAGAAAAAAACAAACAACCCCATCCAAAAGTGGGGAAAGGATATGAACAGACATTTCTCAAAAGAAGACATTCATACAGCCAACAGACACATGAAAAAATGCTCATCATCACTGGCCATCAGAGAAATGCAAATCAAAACCACAATGAGATACCATCTCACACCAGTTAGAATGGCAATCATTAAAAAATCAGGAAACAACAGGTGTTGGAGGGGATGTGGAGAAATAGGAACACTTTTACACTGTTGGTGGGATTGTAAACTAGTTCAACCATTATGGAAAACAGTATGGCGATTCCTCAAGGACCTAGAACTAGATGTACCATATGACCCAGCCATCCCACTACTGGGTATATACCCAAAGGATTATAAATTATGCTACTACAAAGACACATGCACACGTATGTTTATTGCGGCACTATTCACAATAGCAAAGACTTGGAATCAACCCAAATGTCCATCAGTGACAGACTGGATTAAGAAAATGTGGCACATATACACCATGGAATACTATGCAGCCATAAAAAAGGATGAGTTTGCGTCCTTTGTAGAGACATGGATGCAGCTGGAAACCATCATTCTTAGCAAATTATCACAAGAAGAGAAAACCAAACACCGCATGTTCTCACTCATAGGTGGGAACTGAACAATGAGCTCACTTGGACTCGGGAAGGGGAACATCACACACTGGGGCCTATCATGGGGAGGGGGGAGGGGGGAGGGATTGCATTGGGGAGTTACACCTGATATAAATGATGAATTGATGGGTGCTGACGAGTTGATGGGTGCAGCACACCAACATGGCACATGTATACATATGTAACCTGCACGTTATGCACATGTACCCTAGAACTTAAAGTATAATAAAAAAAGAACAAAACAAAACAAAAAAAACAACAAAAAAAACAACAACAACAAAAAAGGAAGTTCTCAAAAGCATTAAAATTATTTTTCTATGAATTATGGGAGAAATAAATAATCTGAAAGTTAGTATAAATATGATATTCTCCTTGTACTGGTTTATATTTCACTAAAATATACTTAAATCACTAATCAAGAAGTCTCTATATAATCATTTGTTCCCTCCCAGAAGATATATTCCTGTTGATTATTATATCATTAACATACAGTCTTTAAATTGAGAGACAACTAGAGAATAAACCTAGAGATTCTAAACTACCTTAAGATACTGCTAGTTCCCCAAAAATGCACAGAAAAACATACTGGAACATCTCTGTTTTGCTGTTGTTGTTGTTGTTGTTGTTATATTAAGGAAAAGTTTAACATAAAAAATCTAGCAATGTAAATCAGCATATTAATAAAGAAGGTGATCATATGATCATCTTTTTCTTTTCTTTTTTTTTTTTGACATGGAGTCTTGCTCTGTCGTCCAGGCTGGAGTGCACTGGCACGATTTTGGCTCACTGTGACTTCCACCTCTTGGGTTCCAGCGATTCCCCTGCCTCAGCCTCCTGAGTAGCTGGGACTACAGGCGCGAGCCACCACGCCCAGATAATTTTTTGTATTTTAGGAGAGGTGGGGTTTCACCATGTTGGTCAGGATGATCTCGATCTCCTGACCTCGTGATCCGCCTGCCTTGGCCTCCCAAAGTGCTGGGATTACAGGCGTGAGCCACCACGCCTGGCCTGATCATCTTTATAGACAAAGGAAAATCATTTGACAAAATTCAATACTCAACCACCATAACAATTCACAACAAACCAGGAATAGAAGAAAACTTCCTCAATTTCTTAAAGAACATCTAACAACAACCTACGACTAACATCGTATTTATTAAGGGAAAGACTTAAGATTGAGAATGGCCATTCAATTGTCTATTCGATATACTAGAGGTACTAGGCAGTGCAATAAGGCAGGTAAAAAAGGTTTAAAGATTGGAAAGGAAGAAGTAAAACTGTATTTGCCAACAACATAACTGTGTTTGTAAAAAATCCTAAGGAATCCACAAAAAAAAATCTATTAGAACTAAAGTAAATTGATCAAGGTCACAAGATATAATAACACAGAGAGGTTAAGTAACTTGACCAGGGTTACAATTATAATTAGTAACTGGAAGAGCCAGAATTCTAGTTAGACTGGCCTTGGAGCCTTTCTCTTAACTATTATTTATATGGTAACTTAAAAATCAAAGTGTCACTGTACACACACACATGTGGTGTGCAAGCAAACACTAAACATCACTTTTCCTTTTCTATTCAATTACCACCAGCTTTACCCTAAATTTTGGTGAAGAGGAATAAATAAACAATGCGTGAATCTGGAATCCTCATTCTGTATATAAAAAGTATGATCACTAATAAAACCAAAGTTATAGATTTAATCCTTGTACAGGCCAGCACATTTCACACTGAAAAAACCCCTCACTAATACAGTGCCAGATATATGTACCCTATCTAGCCCCTACCCTAATAAGTGGCGAATACTCAAGTTCAGTGCAACTTATCTCTAATACTAGAAAATAAAACTTGAAAGAGTATTGATGATGCATCAGGAGCATAAATCTTGTAACTGAAGGATAGCGTGGTCATTGAAAAATTCAGAAACAGAATTAAAAGCTTGATATAGATTTCAAAAGTAAGGCACTAATGCCCAAGTAGTCACAAGCCAAAGTAAAGGCTGGTAGCATTTTTGTCTTTATAGGAAACTCAGGGTTATCATCAGGGATCTTACATATGGACTTTTTTTTTTTTGGAGGGGGGATGGAGTCTCACCCTTGTCACCCAGACTGGAGTGCAGTGGCACGATCTCGGCTCACTGCAACCTCTGACTCCGGGGTTCAAGTGATTCTCCTGCCTCAGCCTCCCAAGTAGCTGGGATTACAGGCATGTGCCACCATACCTGGCTAATTTTTGTATATTTGGTAGAGACGGGCCAGGCTGTCTTCAAACTCCTGATCTCAGATGATCCACCCGCCTCGGCCTCCCAAAGTGCTGGGATTACAGGTGTGAGCCACGGTGCCTGGCCCGGACTTTTAAGTAGTTATAATCAAGACTGTCTATACCATGACAACAGAAATAATTGGATAATTACTGTTGCTAAATTGACAAGCATTTATTAGGGCTACTATCTAACACCGAAGTATTGAAATACAGCCAGTCCACCGACACTGGACACTGACATATAGGCAGAGAGAAATGACAACGGGAGCCTGAGGTGGCTTCCTCATGATGAATGAAATAAAGGAGACCGCAGGCAAAGTGGCTGGTGCAGGAGATTATTCAGGCCCAGCTAGTAAACAGCCACAGAAAAATCATCCAATGGCAACAATCTCAAAAGTGAAGGCTCTTTATGAAGACTGTAAGTTTAAAAGACAGTTGCAAACACAGTCAGACTTTGCCAATAGTGACTACAACCTCAAACTAAAGGGCTTGTCTTTGAGCAGCAGGTGGTATGGTATTGGGGATATATCAGTCTTTTTCAGTAAAACTGGCCTAGATAGATAATAACAAAGTGTATTCACTGCTTTATTGCTGTTTTGATCCACTCTATGTAAAACATGAACTTCAAATTATTTTCCTAATGAAAAAAGCTGTAATTATCCATCAAACTCTGTCTTCCAATGCCTCCTGTGACCCGTACATGACTGCAAGACAGATGACCCAAGGTTGTGTTTGTGGTCTACCGACAACTGAATTATGGTGCTACTGAGGGTAATACAGAATGGCATTGTGAGAAACAGCATGGTATAATGGAAAAACTTGAACTCATCATTTAGTATCTCTAGATCTCAGCTTTTTAATTAAACCCCTTATATGTATACCTAAAAACTGAGTTGGCAGGGCTGTTATGAAGATTAAAATGCCTGGCATATATAAGATACTAAATAAGTAAGTGACCATGCATCATGTTTACATATCTATTCTCTCTCTCCCTGTCTCACATACACACACACACACCCCACACGAAAGGTTAACAGTTGAGGTTGATTTATTGCCCCAAATAACCTGCCCCTAGGATAGATTATTGTAACTAGCCTCACTTATTTTCAGTGTGGCCAGCAAGGACAGGGAGAAAAGTCCTAATTCTGGGGTCAGACAGTCTGTAGTTAGTGGAGGCTTCTACAGTTTACAAAGTTAGCATTTGTCAGATGTTCTCACTATTGTTTTGATCTTTATCTCAATGGTTCTGAATGTTTTACTCCTTGTTTGAATGTTGGGATGTTTATCAAAGTAAACATTTAAACACTGAAGCCCACTGACAAAGAATTTAAATAGACAGTAGGGCAGTTAAAGGGTTTACAGCCAAGACTCAGTAACTGGTTACAGCTCTGTACAACCATGGATCTGCAGTCAATCACAGTCTGGTCTGCCTTAGCCTTATTTTGAATTTCTTTTTCAAACCTCTGCCATTCTAATAGCAATGAATTACTCTCTAATCATATGCTAGATAGCAAGGTGGGGGAAGATCTAAACCTCCTAAATCCTATTTTAATTTATCATGTAGAATTTTGTTATTTTAAATGCAGATCTACTTTTTAACTATTCACAAGCCATATTTTAAATGACGGAATTTCTTTAAAGAAAGGAATCTACTAGTAGTCAACATGTACATTCCCTAAAAAATAAGTTTGAGACTTCGATTTAGAAGTTAAAAAAAAACAGGGACCAGATTTACTGTCCTGCCTTAAGCAACTAAAAAATTGGGCAAAATATAGAAAGAAATGGCTTTCAGACATTGGCTGACAGGCAACACAGGCCTGTGATCTCTAAGAAAAGGGACACAAACAAAGTGAGTCCTATGAGTGTACCAGTTTACTGCCTACAGGCAGTTCCTGGATGCACTACAGGGAGGGGGACTAGATCTCACTGAATCGAGGTGACTGAGATTAGACATCCAGGAGGGCAAAGTGACTAGAATTTGTGGGACAGAGAACTGGAGATAGAGAGAGAGAACACTCTGAAGTTCTACCGACAGGCTTCCCTAGAGTCTTTGACTAAGTACTGGTCTGCACATGCATGAGAGGAACCCACTCAAGACTACTGGAAAGGAGCAGGCAGAACCATTCCCAGAGTTCTTACAGGGCTGTAAACAGTTTGTGTTCACATCTATCCGAGTAGAAAGACCTTGTAATAGACAAGGAATTAGACACAACCCCCAGAAGGATATTGCCAAAGTAGTGAGGTCTAAATTGGTTCTAGACCAATGGCTGCTCTGGACCCACCATAATAAAGCTTAGAAGCAATCTTTGAAAGGATCAGAGTAATCCTAGGTAACATAACTGCATCCAAAATAAAAGCCAAAACTAATTAAAGAAATATAATGAAATTTAGTAATCAAGAATATAAAATAAACAATACCTAGTCCCCAATAAAAAATTACCAGGCATGCAAAGAAATGGGAAGATCAGACTTTAAGCCAGAAGAAAAAAGAAATAAGTAAAAACGTACTCAGAAATGACATGGATGAAAGAACTAGCAAACAAGTATATTAAAACACTTTTACTAAATATGTTCCACATGTTCAAGAAGTGGAGGAAAACATGAACATGAGGACAAGAGAGAGGGAAAGTATAAAAAAGACATAAATTAAACTTTCAGAGACTAAGAATACAACATCTGAAACCAAAAATAGACTGGATGAGATTAACAACAGATTGTAAACTTCAGAAGTAAAGATCAGTGAACTTGAAGACACAGAATTAGAAATTATCCAAAATGAGGCACAGAGACACAGGAGACTGAACACAAATGAACACAGCATCAGTGACCTGTGGGACAATATCAAGCAATCTAATATTCATGAAATTGTAGCTTCAGAAGGAAAAGAGACGTGGGGAGGAAGGGAACATAAACAAATATTTAAAGAAACCATAGCTAAAAGTTTTCCCAATTCGATGAAATCTATAAATCCAAGCATAATATACAGAAAGTGACTCCAAGGAACATCATAATAAAACTGCTGAAGTGATAAAAAGAAAACCTTAAAAGTAACCAGAGGAAAAAAGACATTAGAGTAACATATATAAGAATTACAGCAGATTTCTGGCGGGGCACAGTGGCTCACGCCTGTAATCCCAGCACTTTGGGAGGCTGAGGCAGACAGATCACGAGGTCAGGATCATGGCTAACACGGTGAAACCCTGTCTCTACTAAAAATACAAAAATAAATAAATAAACAAATAAATTAGCCAGGTGTGGTGGCGGGCACCTATAGTCCCAGCTACTTGGGAGACTGAGGCAGGAGAATGGCGTGAACCCGGGAGGCAGAGGTTGCAGTGAGCTGAGATCGCACCACTGCACTCTAGCCTGGGTGACAGCGTGAGACTCCATCTCAAAAAAAAAAAAAAAGAATTACAGCAGATTTCTTCTCATAAACTATGCAAGTCAGTAGGCAATGGATAGACATCTTTAAAGTCCTGGAAGAAACTATTAACCTAGAATTCTTTACCTAGTAAAAGTATCTCTCAAAATAAAGGTAAAATAGAACTTTTCAGACAGATAAACACTGAAATAATTAATTCCAGTATAACTGCACTACCAAAAATATTAAAGAAAATTATTTAGTCTAAAGAAATTGATAACAGAAACACAAAGGAATAAAAAGGACATCTGAAACAATAAATAGGTGAGTAAATATAAAGGTCATGTTTCCTCATTTTTAAGTATCTTTAAAAGATAATCGACTACTTAAAGTAATAATAAAATATGTTAAATAAAATACATGACAATAACTCAAAGGGCCGGAAGGGAAAAATAGAAGTATATAGTTTTAATGTTTATCCACTATATGTAAAGTGATATATATTATTTCGAGATAGACAGGGATAAGTTGAAGACATATGTTATAAACAGGAGGACAAGTACTAAGAAAAGACAAAACAAAGACACATATGCAATAATGCAATAATGAGGACAATATGGGGTCAAAACTAAGTAACTCAAATAATCCTAAATGAGGCAAAAAAAAAAAAAAGAGAAAAAAAGGAACAAAGAACATATAGGACAGATCGACAACAAACAGCAAGAATATCAATTCAAGGCCAGCTATCCCAATAATTATAATAAATGTAAATTGTTTAAACACCCCAATGAAAAAGCAGAAATTTTCATATTGGATTAAAAACCAAAGATATGCTTTCTTTATACTTTAAAAATAAAGACATATATAGGCTAAAAGCAAAATGGTGGAAAAGATACACCATGCAAACAATAACCATAAGAAAGCTGCAGTGATTATATCAATATCAGACAAAATAGACTGCAGAAGAAGGAATACTGCCAGAAAAAAGAAGGTAATCTTATAATGATAAAGGGGCAGTTCATCAAGAGGACATACAATCCTAAATGTGTATGTACCTAGTAACAGAGTTCAAAATACATAAAGTAAGAACTGATAGCACTAAAAGGAGGAAAGCACAAGTTTACCATTATAGTTGGAGATTTCAATACTCCTCTCTTAGTAATTGATGACACAAGTAGATGTAAAATTAATACAGATATAAAAGACTTGAACAACGCTATAAACCTAATTTAGATATATAGAACATTCCACCTAATGACAACAGAATATACATTCTGGGCCATAAAATAAGTCTCAATAAATTTAAGAGAACTGAAATCATATAAAGCATATTCTCTAAGCATAACAGAATTATACTTGAAAGCAGTAACAGAAAGCCATTAGGAAAATCTCTAATATTTGAAAACCAAACAATGCACTTCAAAATAACTCATGGGTCAAAGAAGAAATCCTAAAGAAAATTAGAAAATATTTTAAACCTAGTGGAAACAAAAACATTACGTATCAAAATCTGTAGGATATAGGTGAAGTAGTACTTAAAGGAAATTTTATAGCATGAAAACACTAGTGTTAGAAAAGAAGAGAGATCTCAAATCATCAACCTCAGCTTCTATTTTGTTAGAGAAAGAAGAGTAAATAAAATGCAAAGTAAGCAAAGGAAGGAAATAATAAAGAGTGGAAAACAATGAAGTAGAACACGGAAAAACTATAGAGAAAAATCGACATGAAAATCTGACTCTTTGAAAAGATCAATACAATTGAAAAACCTCTAGCCAGATTGATCAGAAAAAGGAGCAAGAGCAAGAGAGAGAGAGAGAGAGAGAGAGAGAAAGAGGACACAAATCACCAGTCACAGAAATGAAAGAAATCTTACAGACATTAAAAGGATAATGAAGCAATATTATGAACTACTTTATACCAACAACTTAAACAACTTAGGTGAAATGGATAAATTCTTCAAGACACAAATGATCAGAGCTCACTCAAGAAGAAATAGATAACCTGAATAGCCCTATAGCTACTAACGTACCTGAATTCTTGGTTTAAAATCTGTTTACAAAGATAACTCCAGGCACAGACGGCTTTATTGGTGAATTCCATTAAATATTCAAAAAAAGAAATAATGCCAATACTAATAAACTCTTCTAGAAAACAGAAAAAGAAACTCCTACCTACTCATTTCATGAGCCCAGAATTACCCTGATACCAAAACTACACAAGGATATTTAGAAGAGAAAAAAATACTAAAGATAAAGGCTACCTAATGGAAAAGGATAAAAACAATGAACACAGCAGAAAACATGAAGAACAGACTAGAAGATTGAAAAGACTTTAGACATTGTCACATTGTCCTTTGTGGAACGCTTGCCCAGTGTGAAGCCCTGTATAGCACAGTGTTTAATAGCATGGCCTTTTGAAATCAAACTGTCTGCCTTGGTTCAGGTCCTGGCCCCACCATTTACTAATTGCATCACTTTGGCCAAGTTACCTAACTTCTCTGTGCCCTTCCCATTTAAAACAGAACTCCCATTATGGGAGTTGCTATGAAGAATAAATGAGTAAATACATTTCAAATGCTTACACCACTGCCTGGCACATAGTGAAGACTACATACATGTTTGTTGAAATTATTATTATACATGTTATATTAGTTGGTTGTTATCTTTATTAAGTCATAATATTTTCTCTCAAAATGAGCTAGGCAGTATAAGTGACTACCCTCATTGTTTAGTCCCCTATTGCTGCCATAAAAACAATGACAAACTTAGTGGCTTAAAACAACAGAAACTCACTCTCTCACAGTTTTGGAGGCCTGAAGTTCAATATTAGCTTTACTGGGTAGAAATCAATGGGTCAGCAGGCTGTGCTCCCTCTGAAGGTTCTAGGGAAGAATCTATTTGTTGAATCTTCCAGGTTCTGGTTGCTGCTGGCTCTCTCTGCTTGTGGCCATATCACTCTAATCTTTGCCTCTGCATTTACATTGCCTCCCACTTGTCTGTGTCTCCCTCTGCCTCTCTCTTATAACGACACTTGTGATTGTATTTAGGGCCCACCCTGATACAACCCTTCCATGTCAAGACCCTTAATTTAATCACATCTGCAAATACCCCTTTTCCTTATAAGGTAATATTTACAAGTTCTGGGGATAAGGAATTAATATACTTGGGTGGTCATTATTCAGTCTACTACTTATCACTAGGGAAGGCTGATGTGGTGTGGAAATTATTATATAAACAACATTTCTTTTTAAAGGATATTTAGCTCTCTCTACAACAAACCTGTTATGCAACCATGTTTCAAGGCACAATCCATTCACCTAGAGGTAGGTCCCAGAACTGTAAGCATAGTATCTACAATGAACTATAACACCACAATAGTGCTAACATATAAACTCAAATCTATATAATTATGACACTGATCACAAACTTTGGGGGAGGGAAACATGCCTGGACCTTCTTGTGATTCAAATAAAACAGCTTATTAAGAACACTAGTAACAATCAAGAAGATGGCCGGGCGCGGTGGCTCAAACCTGTAATCCCAGCACTTTGGGAGGCCGAGACGGGCGGATCACGAGGTCAGGAGATTGAGACCATCCTGGCTAATCCGGTGAAACCTCGTCTCTACTAAAAAATACAAAAAAAACTAGCCAGGCAACGAGGCGGGCGCCTGTAGTCCCAGCTACTCGGGAGGCTGAGGCAGGAGAATGGCGTAAACCCAGGAGGCAGAGCTTGCAGTGAGCTGAGATCCGGCCACTGCACTCCAGCCTGGGCGACAGAGCAAGACTCCGTCTCAAAAAAAAAAAAAAGAATCAAGAAGATAAACATAAACTAGATTTGGTGATGGCAGTTATAACTAAAGGAAGATTGAAAAAAATCAGCTCACTCTTAATGACCACAGGAACCTGAACTCAAAGCCGGCATGTTAACCCTACATTACACAGTAATGAAGAACTTCAGTTCTAGAGTCAGTCCTCAGTTCAAAATCTGGCTAATGTATTCATGATTTGAACTTGGACAAGTTATTTCACCTCTTTTTTTTTTTTTTTTCCTTTTTTCTTTCCTTTTTGTACCCAGGCTGGAGTGTGGTGGCACGATTACAGCTCACTGCAACCTTGACCTCTTGGGTTCAAGTGATCCTCCCACCTCAGCCTCCTGAGTAGCTGAGACTACAGGTGCATGCTACCACATCTGGCTTATTTTTAAAATTTTTTTTAGAGACGAGGTCTTGCCATGTTGCCCAGGTTAGTCTCAAACTCTTGAGCTCAAGTAATCCTCCTGCCTTGGCCTCCCAACATGCTGTGATTACAGGTGTAAGCCAACGTGCCCAGACTATTTTCACCTCTTTGAGCCTGTTTCTTCATCTGTAAAATGGAAATAACATGAGTACTTACCTCAGAGTGTCTGTGAGGATTAAATAAGAATTCACGTAATGCTCTCGCATGACAGTTATCATATACGAGCACTCAAGAAGTTGTAATTCCAATTATTATTATGTAATAAACACTAGTGTTTCTAATACAACTCCATCTTCTCTTCTATTTCAGGAGAAATTGCCTCATCTTCAGTTTCTTTATTGTCAGGAGCTATTCCTCTAGGGACTGTGATCTCATGGGGGAAAGGCACCCACATGGGAAAAGCAAAGAAAACAATGTAGTCTGCAATTCTGGTATGCATATACTTGGGGAAACAGGAAAAGAGGAATAAAGACGGGACTTTGTAAGCTAGTAAAGGACAGGCAGTAGGGCAAAGTGTGTGACTAAGAGGGCTTACATACAGTACTTGAGGATGGGGGAAATAAGAAAAAACATAAGAATTTAAATAGCAGAAGTCTAAATAAAGGGATGTAATAGATGCATTCTCTACAGGAACTTATTAAATGATTAGAACTTTGAACTCTGGAAATATGAGGGCTGAAAGGAAGGAGTTATAGGTGATGTCATGAGGAGTACAGACAAGATGAACCCAAATGAGCTTACTTCAGCATACCAGAACCCCAGTCCCGGAACTGAGATGAAGTAGAGGATAGAAAAGAGAAGCTGAAAACTCAAGAAAGTTTGTGTTTAGGACAAATAAAACACTGCAAGCAACTTCAAGACATGGGTAGTATGTTGTTTCTCAGTATTTCCAGCAGCAAGTCCAGTATCTCATATGCCATTAACAAACTGGGGTTGAATGAACAAACATATATATTCAAGAGTAAACATACTAGCAGCAGACGAGAAGGCTCATTTAAGGTTCTTTGCTAGCTGCATGATTCTGTCTCTGGTCTCACTCCTGTACAAACCACCCTTCACATTGCTAATGTGTTCTTTCTAAAAGGCAGATTTGATCACATTACTCCTAGGGGCTTTAACAGCTCCCTTTGGTCGCCACCATAAAGTCCAAATTCCTCAGCCTGGTAAACCAAGCCTTTTGTGATCTGATGCCAGCCTACTTTTCAGACTCGTTTCTGCGACAACCCTCCTCATATGTTCTGCTGTGGTCTTGGAAGGTTGTTTGGAGGTCTCCCATATGTGCTCTCTCAAGCAAAGACACCCCCACCTTTGCACACACTGCTTCCTGTCTGGCTGAGAAGCTCCCTCTTACCCTTCAAATGTCACTTTCTCCAGAAAACTTTTCCTAACATTTCTAAGCAGGGTCCATACTCTATTATGGTACTAAGCACAGTACCATAATTAATGTTTCCATGTCTTTCTTTCTTTAGAAACCTCTGTAGTACCATGCCTGGGTTCTACTCATCTTTGCATCCCCAGCTGCTAGGGTGGGGTATAGAAGCTTATTAAATGTTTGTTGAAAAAATAAAGAAGACGGTAGAAGCCAAAAATAGAAATAAAGCTTAAATACTCAGGTAAACAAAGACAGCAGGATACTAAAAGACAGTTAGGGATCGGCAAATCCATCCCTGTAATCAGAAGATTTTGTCATGGCTAGCAGCTACAATATGCCCTCCAATTGAGCTCTGTTATCACAATCAGAAATCAAATTTTGGGCTGGTTATACGATGGGCCTGATCCAGTATTACATTCCCTATTTATATTATTCCAAACCATTTCTAATACTCTGCCTTGGATAAAGCAATTTCATTTTCACATGCTTTAGTGTCACCATCTTATGTGAAGTAACCTCTATTTCAAAATGCCCTAAAAGTCAAGTTCTGCCCTCTTATTCTAATTCTCATTTTCTCTCTCTCTTACTAAGTGGAATGGAAAACTTCTGTGCTAACTTAAGAATGAGAATAGTCTGACTCTAAACTTACTGTATACCCTAGGAAAGTTATTATACCTTTATACATCTCAACTTTCTCTTCCTTCAATGGGATCAACTCTATATAGGAGGCCATAGGAAATAATGAAAGGTAAAACTTACACAATTCTTATTATGTACCTCACATGTATTAAGCTGTTTAAATCTATAATTCTTTCAGGTAGGGACTGTGATTCTCCTCCACTATACCCAAGAAGACTGGAGCAGAGAGAGAACAGATGGAAGGAGGCTGGGAAGTTCACAGCTCATGAGTGGCTAAGAGGCAAGGCTGGAACCCCAGCATCATGGCTCTAGTGTCCCTGCAGTGAACCTTTACCTCCGACTGCCTCTCTGCAGGCCAATGGAAGATACTGTGCTTGGAACACAACTCTAGCACATTAAAGTATTAAAGGACTTAAAAATCATATATTTTTTCAAACAAATGCAAGCCTTATTTGTAACTGAAAACAAAATAAAAGTGGGAAGAGAAGGAATGGAGACACTGAATGGTAGGCTTCAGATATGGGACAGTGTTCCATATTTCAATCCAAACGCATTTTACAGCCAAGATTTTAAGACCTGAAACCATCCGTCCCCTACAGCTGAAATAAGAAGGATCTCATGATTTTAGCCATCAAAGAGATGGATGTGTCCTTCACTGGTACTGTATCTAAAATTAAGATGACACTGTCAGCAGATGAACATCTACTTTGGGGTGTGGCTTTATGGACCAATGAATTAGGTTTTTCTCAGGAGCAGCAACCAAAGAATAGAAAAAACACAAGATACACTTGTGTTAAGCTTTTTGTACAGAAACAGAATTTTATTTCTAGAAAAAGCATTAAATATTTAGTTAAGTTCACATTATCCCATACTAAAAAAATTAATTTGGGGCAAAACTTAACTAGGTATAATGCAGTACTTTCAAATTATCAACTGTTTATATTTCCTTCTGGGCAAAGGAAATATATATATTTTATTTAGAAAGTGCTGAATAAGGCTGGGCACAGTGGCTGACACCCGTAATCCCAGCACTTTGGGAGGCCGAGGAGGGTGGATCACGAGGTCAGGAGTTCAAGACAAGCCTGGCCAATGTGGTAAAACCCCATCTCTACTAAAAACACAAAAATTAGCCGGGTGTGGTGGCACACACCTGTAGTCCCAGCTACACGAGAGGTTGAGGCAGGAGAATTGCTTGAACCTGGGAGGCGGGAGGTTGCAGTGAGCTGAGACCGCACCATTGCACTCCAGCCTGGTGGACAGAATGAGACTCTGTCTCAAAAAAAAAAAAGTGCTTAATAAATATTTATTGAGTAAATTAATACTATTATAGAGACTGATTCATTAATACTATTTTAGAGATAGATTCATTTCCAGATGGATCCTTAGAAGGAATGGGTGCCTTATAATAGTCATCATTTGTCCTGGAGAACTTACTCCTCAAATCTCTTGAAAAGCCTAAAGCCACCTTTATCTGTACCCATGGTTTCTACATCTTTTCTTCCTCCATCAGAAAGAGAACAGAGAAAGATCAGGTTACATTGCTTCTGTGGGCCTGTATAAATTCCTGAGAGGTTCTCTCTTCTGTCAGGAAAAGTTTCCCTGGCAACCATATTTACACACTCACTCATTTCCCTCCCCTCCTTTGATTCACTGGTTGGTATAAAAATTAATTTGCATTGATTTGCTGAAGCTTACAAGTTAATCATTCTAATAGACTCACAAAATTTTAGACGCTGGTCTCTGCCCAAAACTTGTTTCTTAAAGGGCCTGTTTACTTTCTTTAGAAATTTGAATGTAATTATCTTCAGTTTAAATATTTTAAAATACATTTAATATGTATTCTGAATGTTTCTGGCTTCAGGTAGAGAAAATAATATTTTTCTAAGGGCATCTGGCCTATATTATTAGTTAGGACGATCAAGAAACAAAGAGATACTTTAGTTCTGAGTAAGCAAAGGGTCAGATTCTTATCCAGCTATAGTAAGGTCCTGGAAGATAAAAGTCAAGGACCAAAACAAAAAGTCTGGGTCACATGAAATGATGAATCAGGCCTAAGATTCTGGGTGATCAGAGGTCAGGACCTGGATAACAGGAATGAGACATGAGTTATCAAGAACTGAGTTTCATTAATTCATTCACTAAGTATTTACTGTGCATCTACTAGGGCATGGTGTTGGGAAAAGAGCAGTGAAGAAGCCAGACACAGATGTACCCTCATAAAATTGAGAGTCACATATCTGAATAGTGAACACATGTTGTCTTTGTTATTGAACCGAGTATCTCTGGACTAGGGGTGCTCAGTGTATAATTTCCTATAAAGGCCAGAATTGGTTTCAGACTAGGAATGGCACAGAGACTTATAGATAAAGATAAGCTCAAGAAGCCTTCACTGGAGTAGATAAGTTGGCAAGTCAAGCAGTCTTGGACATATACTACAGTTTCTTTATATTTAAACTTCAACAACAATGATATATGAGCCTATCACAGGAAACAAGGTTAGATACTTTGCAATATACCTACGTTTTATAAAGAATAGAGTGAAAGCCGATAAAGGTATGAGTTATTCTTAAGCTCTTTTAACAACCATTTACTGAGCATCTATGATGTTCAAGAAATAGGAACTTAAGGGTATGAAAAAGACATGGTCCTTAGCAATTATAACAATGTGGCAAATGCTATAATGAGATGCTAACATATGAAGAAATATCAAAGAGGAGATTACTAATTCTTAAAAAGCAAGCTGGGAAATGCCTTCTGAGAGGTAATGCTTGAAATGAGTCTTAAAAGATAAGTAGAAAATTTTGTTTTAAGCTGGTAAATGTTGGGGTAATTTGTTATACAGCAATGGATAACTACTACAGTGCCTTATGGAGACCATGCTATAGCACAACTAGGAGACTATGGAGAAGACCCAGCCCAGTCATGTAAACTGTGTTTCATGTGTATACTGCAGGTTATATTGGACATCTCTTCATATTTTCTTCTCACGTATTCTTAGGCTTACCTGATCCATGTTGGGCATAGAAAATGAGAACAAACACTCTGAACGGGGATGAGACAGGTAATAGGAGGAAGCAATACAATCTCAATCTTGTCTGATTTCCCCCACAAAGGAATCCAGGTTGGTTGGCATAGGACTTGGTCAAGTGGTAAGTGTCAAGTGATGTCAGGACTTGGTCAAATCATTACTCAGAGAGACCAGAAGTGAGAGGAACAAGAGGACGAGTAAAAACTGTTTCTGAGAGAACCATAACCATGAAACCCAGAAAAACCTAATTGGTTGTCAGTTCCAAGTAGTGACTGTAAAGCCAAAAATTAGAGAAAATAGAAGTTTCTGTGTTTCTTGATTCATGTGGGTAGATGAAGGAACAGAGTAGGCAACAAAGGCAAGAGAGAACAGAAGCATTCCAGACAATGGTGGCAACCAGTGGGGTTCAAAGCTGCTGGGGGAGTCCATGGTTTGAGGGTCAAAGGGTAGCATCAACTTGGTTAAAAAGGCACCAGATGAGGGCAGACAAGTCGTAGTGTATCTGTTCCACTCCAATTTCTGTTTCAGTAGGTTGAAAAATGGTCTCCATATCTTCCCATGAACAAATGAGTATATCTAACTAAAAAAGGAATAGAAATGAACTTGTGTTGTATTTAAATTGGGAGTAACAATAGCATCAGGACTATAACTCTCTCTAATAATACCCTCAAAATATGGTGGATGAGTTTCCAGAAGTCATTCTAAGTAAGCAATTCCTTGCCTCTTTATTCTCTATTCTCTTCATATTGACTAGGCATTTCCTTTTGCCCTTCCCACCAGCCAACTCATGGAGTTCAAAATGAGGGGACCATAGGAAAATGTGATTGTGCAGCATGACACAGCAAGGACTTAGGCCACCTACCCAAAACAAAGGCCACAGCGCAAAATGCTTTCCTACCTTCAGGAGGTAGTACAGATACCTTCAGGCAGAACTGGGTACCTAATTTGTGGGGCCTGGTGCAAAATGAAAATGTAGAACCCCCTTGTTAAAAATTATCAAGAATTCCAAGACAGCAACAAGAGAGTATTAAACCAAGCCTGGGTCCCTCTAAACATAGGGCCCTGGGAGACTGCACAGGCTGCATACCCACAAAGCTGGCCCTGACTTCAGAGACAGTATAGCATGATCCTTCAGGAAAGCTTTAGAGTCTGAGCTGGATCCAAATCCCATCTGTGCCACTCATTAGCTATGTGACCTCCGGCAATTTACTTAGTCTTTCCATGTTGCCAAGAGGTTGCGTGGTTATAATCTGGTGCTGGGAAGATTAAATGGGATAATGAACAGAATGTATACAAAGAGCTTAGCACAATGCCTAGCACATAGTGAGCACTCAACAAATGATAGCTGCACTATTACTGTTCCATGAAACATACAAGTAGTTATTAAAGCAGTAAGTTTAAGAAATGGACTGCTGACTTACTATTAAGGATATGAAAGAAAAAGAATAATATTTTAGGTCAACTAAAATAATGAAGCAGACAGGGAAAATGAAATCTTCCACTTGACTGTGCTGTCTTTGCTAATCACTTCCCTATTTCTTTTCTTCCTTTCATTGCCAAACATACAAAAGGTGATCCGCATGCTGTCTCCACTTCTTAACTGCATCTCATGCCACAGTTCTCTCTAATGTGGCTTTTAATATCCCCATGGCCACCCCTGCCACTCTAGTGAAGCTATCATTTTCAAAAAGTTACTAATGACCTTCTGTTTACTAAATATAATGAATGTTTCCCACTCTTTCTGTACAATTTCATACTGCAGACCAATTTCTGCAGCTCAAAACTTTTTCTTCTCTTGACTTCTATGATACTACACTCTCATGGTTAATAGCATGTCTAACAGGCCTTGGCATCTGTCAGGTACACAACAAATGGTGGTGAATAGAATGCATTTGTTTGATGAATAAATTAGATGGTTGTCTTGCTTCTTTGATATTCCTTATTTTCTACCATACGAACTCCATGGCTTCTCCCTCCCTCCCTAATTGTGGGATGTATCTCCAAGTTTCAGTCCTTCATCCTCTATTCTATTTCTATGCTGTTACCACCGGTGAACTCAACTAATCATATGGCTTCAATTATCACCATTTTTTTTCTTTTCTCAGCTCCTATAATACCATGCATTAAGCATCTCAAAAAGGTACTAAATGACTGCTATACATTTGTGATTTCATTTACTCATCACAACAATATTGGGTAGGTGGCATTGTTACAGATGAAGAAACTGAAGTCAAAGTCATGTAGCAAGTACCTGGTAGAACTGGGATCCAAATCTTTGTTTAGCTGAGAATATCCCCCATACTACACCACCCCTCTCATTTTCCTATCTCCTCCACATCACAAATACAGGATAGTATTTGCACACAAGCAGGTGTTCGGTAAATACGCCGATTGAGAAGACTGCTTAAATACTGCCCAGGATTTTCCAGCACTTACAGTATCATCAATCTGAGCAGAGCATATTAAGCATGTCACCCCAGTGACACCTTCTTTAGACTTGATCTGTAATATAATTCAAAACAGAAAATTTGCCAAAAACTCACCATAATCTGTTCTAAAAATAAATTTGGTCTAAGCAAAGCAAAAAGGCCTTTATCTGATTCAAATATTAGGAGAGTTTTGGGGATGAGGTCCACCTTGCTACTCTGGGTCCAACCTTGCTCAGCTTCTAAATGATCAGGAAGTAAAAATAGGCTGGCTAGTTGATGGCTGATGAGGTTAAATGAACTATTTATAGTTCTAGAGCTAGATACTAAGACAGCAGAATGGGGTTTTCTCTGCTCTGGTAGCTAAGACCTCATTAAAAGAAGCCCAATACATGTGAGACATGGGTGGAAACTGGGATGAAGAGAAGAGGATAATAGTAAGGAGGGAGGGTAAACAGAAAGGAGGAGGCATTGGAGAGCCTATGGAGGGCCTGGCCCAGTCTGGCAGATCCACTGCTGTTGTGCACAGCTGGCACCAGGCAACAGTGGGGTCAGCTGCATTTGCACGATTCACGGTCTCAGTCCTGGACTACTTGCCCTGACCCATCTCACACTCCAGTCCTCTCTTAATCCAGATCCTTCCAGCTTCTGATCGTAATACTTATTTCCCCAGGTCTCACAGATTTGACATCCAGCATTGCTTCCCTAGTTATGGCCATGTATTCTCTTTTTGTACGGTTTAGATTTGCCCTCCTCAGATGCTGCCTCTAGTGCCAAACATTATGCCCAGTTTTCAGGCCCTCTCCTTTAGAGCGATTGAAAACCACTCCTATTCCACCTCCACATGATGGACTCTTACTTGGAGAGACATGGGTGACAAAGACCAGGGATGAGGCTCAGAAAAACTGATGAGGGGAAAATATGGCAGAGAAAACAATAAGAAAAATATCACTGGACAACTGGGCTGGGAATGAGAAATTCCAGGCTACTTTTAGAAAGTTACATTACAGAGGAAGGAAAAAAGCCATAGTTACAATAGAAAGCCATTCCCTAGAGATAACATATTCTTTATGTGGCTGCATTTACTGTTCCCCCACTTTGGCTGCCTTTTCAGTCCTTTCCAATTTTCTCTGCAAGGTGAACTCCTATTCACCCTTCAACACCTTATTTAAATGTGTTCTCTGGAAAGCCTTCCCTGGTCTTCTCAGACAGCTAATTGTTCCCTCCTCTGTGCTTCCACAGTCCTTTGCATTCACGTCTATTGTGCTGTTAATCACTTGTACTAGCAATTTCATTTGTTTCTGCCACCACTTCTCTCAGGACAAGGACTAATTATCTTATTCATCTTTGCATCCCCAAGACATAGCAGAGTGCCTGGCATATGCCAAGTATTTGTTGTTGGGTGATAAAAGACATCAAGAGTAACGTGGAAGTGCAATTTGCACTTCACTTGCAAAATCAAATTGGTTCCTGGTACTTTTCATGTGTAACCACGTTTTCTCTTGATTTAGAAGGAACGAGTTTAGACTCATAAAAGAAACTCTATTGATATCACGGACGCATTAGCCGATTTTCATCCCCACTAGTGACAGAAATATTTTTTTCCCCCACACTTCCAAGAAACTCCCAGGGTAAGCTTAATATCAGTGGCGCAACTCTCCTCCTACCATTTCTATTGTAGCGAAAGCTAAATTACACTGTGAGCCTAAAGCTGCCACCAGTCTCAGTGAAATGGGGGAGGGGGGATAATTACAAGAAGACACTTCTGTAGCAGACCTAGGAGGCGGTTGGGGGAGGAAAATGAATTTAAGCTTCGCCTTATAAGAAATGTGTTAGACACTCACGTAGAACGGCCGCTTCCTCTGTGCATGACAGACCCGATCCAGGTGTCCAGCACCGACCTTTTCCCATGGGTGTCAGGTCATCACCCAGCACAGAAAACAAGGGACCAGCGCCTTTCTAGGGCATCCCTCTTTCTCCAACCTTGGGGCCCGCTTTTCCTCTAGGGGACTGTTCTCTCCTCCCAGTTCCAGCAACCCCGGTTCCCTCTGCTGGTGCCCCCCACGCCACGCTTGACTCTGGACCGAAAGTGCCAGCGCCTGGGCTGTCAGGCCGCGGCTGGGGAGCGGGCGCCCTGGTCAGGCCCGAACCCCGGGTCTCCCCGCACTCTGCGGGACGAGCGGAGCAGGCGCAGGCCGCGCAAGGCCACGGGCTGCCGCGGCGCGGGCCTCTCCGCGGGAGGGTGCTCGGTCTCCGGAGAAAGGGCGCCAGTGACGGGACCTTGGCCCGTTCCCGTTCCCGTTCCCGGCAGCCCCCCGGCAAGCCTCGGCCCCAGAGCTCCCCACAGCCCTCCTCGCGGCGCGTTACTGGCCCGGGGGCGCCGCGCTCTACCGGTCGCTGGCCGGGACTGCGGGCTCCCAGCGCGGGCTCCACGCCGCGGACCAGGGGTCAGGCCGCCTGCCGCCCGCCTGTCCGTGCCCATGGCAATGCCCCGCCCCGCGCGGCCCGTCCCGGCCGAGCGCTCCGGCCCGACCGTGACAGCTGGGTGCCCAAAGGGTTAAGCCGGCAGCGCGGCGGCCGGTGTCCCCCGCGCGCTGCCCGTCAGCCGCAAGCCGGCCCCAGCGCGCACGCGCCCGCCCGTTACCTGCGGTCGCCTCCGCGCTCCTCCTCCACCTGGCCGCTCTCTCCCGGGGGCCGCCCCTCAGCCCGCCCCCTCGGCTCGGCGCCGCGCACCCTGCTGGCTACTCGGACGCGGCCCGCGGAGGAGGGGCGTGGGCTTCATTACCATATATTAGCATACCAGCGCGCGTCACGTGGCCGCTCCAGCCAATGGTCACCCTGGAAGGGCGGGGATTGGGCGGAACACGCCTCAGTGCTGCGCCCAGCCTGAACCGGTGGCCATGGCAACGGGCGGGTGGGCGGGGTAGTGGGGTGGCTCCGGAGCCCGGTGCCCCGGGGAGCATCTCCTATACCTGAGCTCCGCATGGCGACCGCGCGCAGTTTTCCCACCTCGCGGATGGAGAGATTTGTCTCAGCCAGAGAGACCCAGATTCAGCCAACATTTATTGAGCACTTACTACGTGCTTTAACACTTTGCCGCAGAATGTGATGTCTGTCCTATTAACCCCACTAGATAGTAAGGAAAGTGGAGGCTCAGAGAGGTTAGATCATTCACCCAAAATCATACAACAACATTAAATGGCAAAAGTGGAGACCTAAGACCATTTTTGACTTCAGATCCGGGATAATCGCGAGTTTTTTTTATCCAGCAGGAGTCTCCTAGCACCTCCTCACAATTCCAGGTGTGCTAAGCAGTTGAGAAAATCCTTGTAAATAATTTGTACAGCGTTTTACTGTTTCCTTACGGTGACCTTTGAGATTAGTAGGCAGAACAGTTATGCCCGTATTACAAAGGAGAGAAAATGAGACTCGGAGAGGCCATGTGACATAATTTAGGTCAAACAGCTATTAAGAGCTAATGCTTAGTTACAGTGATTTATACTGAAGCTCATTACTTTAGAAAACTTGTAAATTCAGTCTTCTCAACATGGTGGAATTACTGTGACCATTCTATGGTTTAAGAATCCGAGATTTTGGGAAGTTAAGCAAATTGCCCAAAGTTATACAGCTAGTAAGTAGCAGATTTAAGGTTCAAATCCAGGTTTATCTGGCCCCAAAGCTAGTCTCATTGTATCACATTTATTTAATTTAGGATTGGATTTAGAACCTCTTCTCTAATAGAACTTTGTCTCCTCTCAAGATATGGTGGTGTTATGTCTTAATCCTACAGCAAACACACCTTGTGACAAGTGACATGTGTTAAGGTCACAGAGGCTACATAGTAAAAGAGAATAGAGTCACCAGTAGGTAGGGGCACTGTAGAATTCTCTGTCTTTCCTTTTATTTTATTTTATTTATTTGAGTTTGATCTCGCTCTTGTCACCCAGACTGGAGTGCAATGGTGTGATCTCGGCTCACTGCAACCTCCGCCTCCAGGATTCAAGCTCTTTTCCTGACAGCTTCCTGAGTAGCTGGGATTACAGGCACCTACCACCACACCCGGCTAATTTTTGTACGTTTAGTAGAGACAGGGTTTCGCCATGTTGGCCAGGCTGGTCTCAAACTTCTGACCTCAGGTGATCCGCCTGCCTCGGCCTCCCAAAGTGCTGGGATTACAGGCGTGTGCCACCGTGCCCAGCCTGTCTTTCCATTTTTACCCTAGGGATTTGATAGTTTAGCTAAAGGCACAGTAGTTTAAAAACACAAACATCTGTGTACAGACTTGTTTAGCTCAGTGATTCTAATTGTATTTATTTATTTATTTATTTTTTAGAGACAAAATTATGCTCTATCATCCAGGCTGGGGTACAATGGTGCGATCATAGCTCACTATAACATTGAACTCCTGGGCTCAAGTGATCCTCCTGTCTCAGCCTCCCGAGGAGTAGCTGTGACTACAGGCATGCACCCCCACACCCGGGTAATTGTTATGTTGCCCAGGCTTGTCTCAAACTTCTGGCCTCAAGCAATCCTCCTGCTTGGGCTCCTCAAAACTCTGGGATTCACAGGTGAGAGCTACCACATCTGGCCGTGGTTCTCTAACTTTAATATATTTATGGATTACTGGACAGGGCTCTATGCCTCAAACTAAATATACTAAAGTTTATAGGCATTTAAAGGGATTATCAAAGGTAATTTTGAATATATGTACATTTCACCTTCCTGGGTTGCTTTAAAACCCGATTTCCTCCTAAAACGTGACTGTTTGGTGCTTAAGAGCACAAACATAGAAGCAGACCTGCGTGGGTTAAAATCCTGACTTGGCCACTCATTGACTGTGCGACCTTGGGCAAGTTACTTAATCTCTGTGGCTCAATTTCCTCATTTGTAAAATAGGATAGAAATGTTGTGAGAATGTAATGACTTACTGTATATATATACACATATATAATATAAGCATTTCATATAGACCCTGGCCCAGGGATAAACCCTCCATAATTGATAGCTATTGTCATTTCTGTTATCATCCCAGGAGCTTTCCTAGGAACAGACAACCCACATGTGCACAATCTCTCAAGGCTTCCTAGCTAGCTTTGGAATTCTGAAGCTGCCTTCCATCCCTCGTGGCATATTAAACAGCCTGTTGTGCTGCTGAAGGCTTGTTATCTCTCCAAATTACATTCTGTCTTCCTGGGATCATAAATAATTCCTGCACTCAAAGGAGCTGGTTTCTCTTGCACATCTCTAGCACCAAATTACCGGAGCTGCTCCTTGCAGAAGAGGATCTTGACAAACAGTGGAGCCATAAGTCAGGCTCCTTGAAACACTTTTATGAGTGCCTTAATGAGGGAGATGAGCTGTCATCAGGAACTTGTCCTGTCCTTCCTGACCACAGGAAATGAGCTCTTTGTGCTCAAAAGGTTTCCAAAGCTGAGGCGCAAAGAGTTTTCAGGAAGTAGGCCAGGGATGAGAAGTTGTTGACTCAGAGAATCCCAGGGCTAAACAGCCCCCATCCTGCCATTCACCCTAGAGGGTCAAATGACTCATGGTCTTATTGCAGTAATAGCACCAAAGGGTGGTGTGTGTGTGTGTGTGTGTGTGTGTGTGTGTGTGTGTGTGTGTGGTGTTGATCCTCCCCAGTTCCCCACTATGTGCACACTCCAACAGCCAACCTATTCCCTCCTGATAAAAAGATACCGCAGAATAGAATACTGGTTAAGAGCATTGTCTCTGGAACCAAAGAACCAGATTTGAATCCCACTTCTACTATTCAACAATCTGTGTGATGTTAGGAAACTTGCTTAACCTCTCTGCATATCAATTTCCACATCTGTAAAATGGAAATAATAACAGTGCCCACTTTATAGACTCTTGTTAGGATGAAATGAGTTACCAACATAAACTGCTTAGAACACCCCATGGTATACGCTAGAGAAGTATTTGCTAATTAAACAAGAATAAGTGTATAAATCCAGTACAAACAACGTACTTTCTATAGAGGCCACTACAGCCTTAAGCGAAGTGCCCTAGGCCCTCTCCGATGTGCTGCCCTCCAACCGCCTTCTGATTGTCATATAAATGTTGCCCAGGAGCAGGAAGACATGTGCTTGGGAACTTCGGTCTGCGCCTGGCTCTGCCACATTCCTTGCTCTGTGAACTTGGCCAAGTTATTTTACATCTCTGAGCCATAGTTTTGTTATTTGTGAAATGAGACTAATTTCCTCCCAGAGTTGTTCTGAACATTCAATCAGATAGTGTCTGGCAAGAGGTGATGAGGGCCTGAACTGGATAGAGGTCATATATCATCAAAATCACCCTCTTCATTACCTGAGTTGTTTCTGGTAAACATTGTTGCTCTACATTAATGAGAATTACTAACATTTATGGAGCACTTACCCTGGCCTTGTGCTATGTACATCATTTTATTTAATCCCTAAAATAAACCTAAGCCTCTGAGAGATTAAGTAACATATTCAAGAAGATCACACTGTAAGTCAGTGGCTGAGCCAGGATCCAAGCTGGGACTATCTGATTCCCAAGTCCATGCTAGTAACCCACCATACTGTATGCAGGCCTCCAACTCCAGCTTTGCTCATTGGACCCAGGGAATGTGTGTTATATTTCTTTAGCACCCTTCCCCCATCCATATATACACTCTCTCCAGCCACCCACCAGCACCAGGCATAGTAGGTGCTCCATACACATTTACTGAGTGAGTGAAAATAAGTCACTATGACATCCTTTTATAGTGATAAAAGTCCATTTCTTATTGAGCTGTCCCTGATGGGAATAAAAGCAGCTGGTGACCCTCCTCCCCACCCCCTAGCATCCTTTCTGATAAATAATAATGTGGTATGCCTCCCTCCTTTCCCCATGGGAGAGTTAGGCTTCTTGGCGTCAGAGATCCACAATAGACACGGTGATGACTCATCTTCAGTGTGCATTTGGAGTGATGTCAGGACCCCTGGAGCTTTTTAGGGCTCTGTTAATATTCACCAGTAGGGTGATTTCCAAATAATGGCGTTGGATAGATGTATTTGCTGGGGGTGCCCTACCAAAATACCACAAACTGGGTGGCTTAAAACAGCCCAAGTTTAATCTCTTACAGTTTAGGAGGCTGTAAGTCTGAAATCAAGATGTCATTAGGGTTGGTTCCTTCTTCGGGCATCAGGGGGAAAATCTGTTCCATGCCTCTCTCCCAGTTTCTGGTGGCTGCCAGCAATCCTTGGCACCCCTTGGTTTGTGGATGTGTCACTTCAATCTCTGCCTCTGTTGCCACATGGTGTTCTCTCTGTGTATCTGTATCCCAATTTGCCTCTTCTTATAAGGACACCAGTCATGATATTAGGGCCCACACCAATCCAGTATGATTTTGTCTTAACTTGATTACATTTGCAAAGACCCTATTTCCGGATTAGGTCACAATCACAGGGACTGGGGGCTAGTCCCTGTGAATATCCTTTGAACATATCCTTTTGGGGGACATAACCCACAATAATATGTTTGGGGTAGAGTGGAGAGGAGATGGAAAATGAAGGGAGGGAATGAAGAGAAAGGGGAGGTTGTTCATGAGGGGCAGATCACATGAACAGAATGAACTGTGACCAAGGGCTCCTCAAGAATAGGCCAGACTTTGTCTTCTAGGCCGATTCCATTCTTTCCCAAGGAAGTCTCCAGCTCACAGACTTTCAATACCAGTGCTGGAAGGGATGTTGGGGAGTCATTCATTCACTCAACAAACAATTATCAAATATTCTTTGAGGAACTGGGCAGAGAGAAAATATGTGAAGAAACTGTGGCCCAGAGGGTGGATGTGAATTGTCTAAGATCACACATCAAGTTAGAATACAGCCAGGAACAGAACAAGGTATGTCAAACAGGGCATGTCAAACAAGGTATGTCGAAGTCCAGACCTGAGCCCTTTTGATGACTACTAGGAAGGTTATCAGTCCCCGTGGACCTGAACCTTTGGTGCCTAGACAGATCTAAGTTTTTAAAAGATGTTTGTGTTCTGAGGTGCATTACCAACTTCCGCAAGCTTCCATAGGTTGGTCCAGTATTTGAGGGTCGTTGGAGCCTTGGACAAAGTTAGAAACACACCCTCTCTAAAAGTGCAATCCTGTAGTCATTCTTCTAATTGGTCTAATTAATTGCCTAATCCTTGAAACATCATCTCTGGGTGCAACTGCAAAATTGGGTGTAATGGAACTCCTTGGGGCAGAGACAACATCTCGTTCATCTTTTTTTGTCCCCAGTGCTAATACAGAAACCATGGTGGAATCAGCCCTCAATAACCATTTGTTCAATGAATGAAAGAGCATTGCTCCAGTTAGTACCAAGGGCTATTTATGTTTTACTGTTTCTATATCCCATGCTCAGTGACAGTGCTGAGTTGGTTTAAGATACCTGAATTCCACTCTCAAAGTCACAGTTGTTTTGACGTGAATATTCCATTTACCACTACATCATTAGAAGAGATGGTATTTTGATTCCATTATTGGCTGATGCAAATATTGTCCTGCCTCGAGCTGTCATGATGTGAGACATCAGTCTGGAGCAGTGAGCCTGAAAACTGGGGCAGGCCAGGGTCAGAGATGGGGTCAACCCAGCAGGAGTTGTCAGATCAGAGCAGGGGTGAGAAGGAGGTCAGACTGGAGATCAAAGTCCAGGAACTAGGGCAGGTACTGTCAGTCCTGACTCTCCCAAGGACGGGGGCCTGCTAGCCGGAGCCCCTTGGGAAAGCGGCTCATAAGCAGGTCCTCTGAGCAGGCTTTCTGTTTGAAGGTCCTCAGAGGGTTCTTTCTAATTGATCTGGGTTTGAGGTCCCCCCTCACAAGGGGGATATAATCAGTCAACATTATTCCACAGACCTTATGTTCACATAATCAGATAAACTTTAAAAACCTGGAAACAACCTTGTTTATTCTCACCATATGGCTCTGGGCTTACTGCTAATTTTTAGATGCATAGTTTTAGGTCTGATTCTGGCTGTGCATCAGAATCACCTGTGAAATTTGTTAAACTATGGATTTTCAGGTTCCACCCCCAGAGATTCTGATTTCCTAAATCTGGGACAGGCTGCTCACATCTTGAGAGGCAGTGATACAGTGGCTGAGTGTGGACACTCGGGCCTGGCTGCTTAGGTTTTTGATGTTTTTCTCACTAGACCAATGAACTTGAGTGAATTTCTTAATGCTTCTATGCCTCAGTAGCTTATCTATAAAAGGGAATAATAATAGCCAGCTCCTTGGTTTGATGTGAAGATTAATGATTTAATACCTGCAAAGTTTTGGAATACTAAGTGCTCACTAAATAATGCTTACTATTGTTATTTTTCTTTTTTACCAGGCTCTACAAATGACTTAGAAGCACAGTCCTTCCTTCCTTCATTCATTCATTTGTTCTAGAACTAAATACTGAGTACTCCTACCTGCCAGGACCCAGGCTAGATATACATAATTCTCCCCAGCTTTTTGTTTCATTTTATTTTTGGAGACAAAGTCTTGCTCTGTCACCCAGGCTGGAGTGCAGTGATACAATCTCAGCTCACTGCAACCTCGACTTTCCGCGCTTAGATGCTCCTCCTGCCTCAGCCTCCTGAGTAGCTGGGACCACAGGTGCACACCATCATGTCTGGCTCATGTTTTGTATTTTTAGTAGAGATGGGGTTTCACCATATTGCCCAGACTGGGCTTATGCCACCTGCCTGTCTCAGCCTCCCAAAGTGCTGGGATTACTGGGTGAGCCACTATGTCCAGCCTCTCCCCAGTTTATGGCCTACCTGGGAAGTCAGTATTGGGAAGCACTGTTTTACTCATTACCTTTAGCTCTCCAAACCCTTATTGGATTCTGAGGCTCTGGGCTTCATCTTTGGTGTCCCTTAGGCACAATGACCTTCATTTTATAATCTTGAAATAGAGCAAAGTGGAAAAAACATAAGAATCTATTGGACTTGGTGTTGCATTTTCTAGTTGCATGGCACTGGGCAAATCACATGCAAAAGACCTTCTGTCTCCTGCCTTCCCTGAATCCCTGTTCTAGAAATGGCCTTGCTCCTCTTGTATCTAGAAGGCTGGGAGAACAGTCAAATATACCTGTGCTTCCACCCCTGACCCCAGGCCACAGATGATTGGTCAAAGTGGACACCTGACCCAAACTAAACCAATCATATCCCATCTCCAGGCCCCTGAAGCCATTCTGCCTGACTCTGGTTGCTCTTTGGAAAGGAGGTGGTGTAAATTCAAGAGCCGTTGGCTGCAGACATTTTCCACCATGCATACCAGAAAATAGAGCCAGTCAGTCTTCAGTGAGAAAGAAAAGTCAATGCTTGGGTTTTTTAGGGTGCTAAGGTTCCAGATTGCTTCCCTAACCCGGGGCCCAGCACCATCTCCAGCCTTGGATTCTGTGACTCGTCAATTGCCCTTATAGCAGTTCCTCTTTGTGCTTAAGTCTGATGTAGGGGGCATAACTTGTTTTTACCTGATGCCTGGAAGTCAGGCTTTATCCCCAACAGCTGGTCCTCCCATGCTCAAGATGTCTGTTTCCCAAGGGCTGCTTAAAGGAGAAGTAAATTCAGGGATCCTCGTCTGGAGTCTTGAGACCAAAAAGCCCTAGCCCAGCTCTGGGCCTCTGTTGCTATTTTAATAAGCTTTTGGGCCAGGTATCTTTAAGCACAGAGAGGAGGAAAGGGCCTGCCTGAGGTCTTGAATACTAGTTGGGTGTCTGACCAGGCTTTCATGGAGAGGATTCTTATTTCTAACATTCCCTGGCCAAAGAAGAATCTTCTGAAGAGCCGTAGTCTCTTCTGCTGCCTGTCATGCCCAGGGCCTGTTCTGATTCTTCATACTCACAATTCCTCAGACACTGATGCCCTTTCCAAATTGAGCTGGATTTCCCATACACACCTGGAATTGGTGCTTAGGACTTATCTATCTCTCTTGTGACTGGGGGCTAAGATGTGGAGCAGGAAGGTGAAGTGCAGCTGTTTCCATCCTACTATTACATAAGCTTCTGGTGTTTTCCTTATTTTAGGCCTGCCTCTCCTAGCATGTCACGGAGCTGATTTATGTTATCTCCTCCAGCACCTCTTTTGATCAGTTACATATTAGTTCCTCCATTTTCCAGACCAGGCTGACATTTAGCTGGTTTGGACCAGTATAGCCTCAAGTGCTTGTGAGTAGCAAAATATTTTTCTATTGATTGCTGCTCTAAGCCCCTTAAGTGCCCAACTCCAATCTTCCTTGACACTCCCAGTTCCTCCCCCAGGATCCCTCAGACCTCTGCAGCTTCCAGCAACTAAAGAGTTAATAACTGGCACAGCAGGGACCTCCAGGATCTCTACAACTTTGTTTTGGACACTTCACCTGCTTTCTGATCCATTCCTGTCCTGCCTTACTTGTCAGATATTTTAAATATCCTTATTTACAGATAAGGTTTAGAGAAGTTAATTCATTCTTTCACATGGTCGTTCATTCATTCAGCACATTTTTGTTGAGTGACAGCTTTCTGCCAGCCCTGAGCTAAGTGCCGAGGATACAATGCTGAATCAAAGTGTCATGGAAGAGTCCAGCTTGGTGCAGAGACAGATGAAGAATTAGGAGCTAAGTAGACAAACATATACTAACAAACTGACTAGTGATCCAAAGAGAAAGCATGGACAGAATCATGTAGAGACTCGCTTTTAGATGAGAGACCTTTGAAGGACTTTAGAAATTAACCAGACAAACAAAGGGCAGAGCTGTTCAGGCACAGAGGGCACAGCAGATATGAAGAATATGGTGTTAGGTGAACTTGCCCAAGATTTTTTTTTTTTTTTTTTTTTTTTTTTTTTTTCTCGCTTTTCGCTGTTGGGCCCCGGCGGGGGTGTGTTGGCCGGGCCCCGGCGCCCTGCCCGCCCCGCCCCCCTGGGTCTCGTTTTTTTCTTCTGTTTCGTC
>NC_045434.1:189244222-189250700 GCF_002776525.5 Piliocolobus tephrosceles | reverse complement strand
GCCTACCACCTCGCCTGGCTAGTTTTTTGTATTTTTTTTTAGTAGAGACGGGGTTTCACTGTGTTAGCCAGGATGGTCTCGATCTCCTGACCTCGTGATCCGCCCGTCTCGGTCTCCCAAAGTGCTGGGATTACAGGCTTGAGCCACCGCGCCCGGCCACCCAAGATTACCTGGCAGAGAAGGGATAGGGCTTGGTTCTGGGTCCTGGTCTTCCTGGCTCTGAAGTCTCTGTTCTGTCCTCCGGGGTTGTGTTGCCTCTGCCCATTCAGCCTCCTTTCCTCAGTCCTTGGTGTGGACCTCAGATCTGCAAATCACTACTGTACTACCTATACCATAAAGAGTTACCCTTGGCCAGATGCAGTGGCTCACGCCTGTAATCCCAGCACTTTGGGAGGTTGAGGCAGGAGGATCATCTGAGGTCAGGAGTTTGAGACCAGCCTGACCAATATGGTGAAACCCCATCTCTACTAAAAATACAAAAATTAGCTAGGCATGGTGGTGCATGCCTGTAATCCCAGCTACTTGGGAGGCTGAGGCAGGAGAATCACTTGAACCCGGGAGGCGGAGGTTGCAGTGAGCTGAGATTGCACCACTGAACTCCAGCCTGGGCGACAAAGTTAGACTCTGTCAAACAAACAAACAAACAAACAAACAACAATAACAAAAACTACCATTGTAATATATAGCACAGCCGTGCCTCAGCCAGAGGCCTCCTGCTACCTCAGCAGGTACGTATTTCACCTAATTGAGCCATCCAATCTCCAGAGGTACAAAAGAATGTTAGAAAAGTTACACAAGGACAGCTGTCTACAAAGCTAAACGCTGCTAGGGGTGGGAGAAGGCACTTTCACGCCCCCACATAGTGCCTGCTCTGGCACCAGTTCTGCCCACAGCTCCTCTGAAGGCAGTTTTATGCATGATCCTGATCCACCTTCTCCACCCGTGGGCAGAGCTGAGTAGCCCAAGTGTGGGTACCAGGCCCCAGGGCAGGCAATCTACAGGCAAGGAAGAAGCTAGAACAGATGAGCTAACCTCACAAATTTGAACCAAAGGAAGACCGCTCGCAGAGCAGAAAGTGAGGACCTGGAGCAGGAGGGAGAGAAGGCAGCAGAGGCACCAAGGAAACATGGCCTGACTTTCAGCAGACACTGCTGATTGCCTCCCAGTATCTATTATCCTCAGTGCTGACAAGTGTTTAACAATGGGCTCTTGGTGTGTGGAGGGTGTGACGGGGGCGGAGTCCAGATCTGTAGTGTTTGCCAATTTCTGTGGTGTAAGTACTCCTATCAAGGCTGATTTCAAGTCATGACAATGAATGCAGAAATGGGGGAAAAATGCATGCCATTGCCTTTCATGAGCCTATGACAGTCAGCTCCAGGACAGAAGACACCATTGAATTTCCTCCTCCTTCTCCTTCTCCTCTTCCTCTTTCTCCTCCTCCTCCTTTTCTTTCTTTCCTCCCCTTCTTCCTCCTCCTCCTCCCCTTCTTCCTCTTTCTCCTCCTTCTTCCTTCTCATTCCTCCTCCTTCCTCCTCTTTTTTCCTCTTTCTTCCTCCTCTGTTCTCCCCCAATCTTTCTCCTTCTTCTTCCTTCTTTCTTCTTTTTCTAATGGGAAGCCTTCTTCCAGTTTCATCAGGGCATGTGGCTACTTGGCTAGAAACGACATTTCCCAGCCTCCTTATAGTATATATGGCCATGTAAGTATGATTTGGGGAATGAGCTATGAGCAGAAATGATATGGGCAACTTCTCTGTCACATCCTTCAAAGGATCACTGGGGGCCCTACTTACTTCCTTTCCCCCTTCGTGAGGGTGGAATGCAGACATGGCATAAGAGAGGACAGACCCAGAGGGGATAGCAGGAGCAATAAGTTAGAGAGAACCTGGGTTTGTTTTTGGACAACCTCATGGGGCAGAGCTTCCTAACAAACTCTGTGCCATTTCATGAGAGAGAAGTCATTGTGTGCCTTACTAAGACTCATATTAGATTGATGCAAAAGTAATTGTGAGTTTTGCCATTGCAAGTAATGACAAAAACTGAGATGACTTTTGCACCAACCTATTTTGGAGCCTCCTTATTATGGCAGCTTACCCTGAACACCAACTAGTACTTAGCCCTGGAGTTACCTGGGGTTTGATGCATTTTAGGAATATCTTCACCACAAACCCCACCTTCTCTTTTAAAGTGTCCCAAATGATTTGTTTATATTATAACCAAGGGTTATTAGTCAGCATTTGCTAATCTGTGCTACAGAAACCACCCCAAAATCTCAATGACTGACAACCACAAAGATTTTCTTCCCACTTATGTTAATAACAGCTGCAGATTAAACTTCTGCTGTACGCGTCCTCATATTCTAGGTCTCAGACTGAAGGAGCAGCTCCTATGTCAGTCTGAAGACAGCAGGAAAAATGCAATAATTGAATCTTGCAATAGCTCTTAAAGCTTCTTTGGGACCAGTGAAGTATATACCCTCCATAGACAGACACCGCACATCTTATTGCAGTGGGCAGGGACGGGTAATCTCTTTTCTGAAAGTCCAGTGAATAGTTGGGAATAATAATAGTATCTACCACAAGAGTCTAAAGTGAAAGTCAGGCATCCCATGTTAGGGCAGGTGCTTTTATTATTGCCATTTTACAGATGAGGAAACTGAGGCTTAGAGAGGATAAGGACCACACAGTTATATAGTTTTATATTTGCTTTTAGAACAGGATGTTTCTGAGAGGTTCACCTCAGTTTTCTGCAATGGATCCCATTGTCATTAAAAAACAAAAAAACAAAACAAAAAAAACCTTGTAGAGACTAGAATACCCTCTGCCTTCTAACGTTTATGTTTGGAAGCCAAGCTCAGGGGTCTGTAAAGAGCTTACTTCAGCTCAGCATGTAGAAAGAGAGGAAAAGGCCACAGAATATGAAGTTAGGGTCATTGGGGACCGGTTCAGGGTCTCTGCCAATGTATCCCTGTTCAAACTTGGAAAGTTGTTTAACCTCTCTGATCTGAGTGTCTATACATGGAAAGGCTCAGAGTATGCAATTAGTAAGGTCTTTCTTGGCTCTAAGATGCTAACGTCTAATTTCACTATTCTGAGTGAATTCTTTATTTAAAAACTACCTTGAGAGATAATCTTGATAAACTGCCAATTTCTGGTCATCTGCTTATTCAATTTAGCTGTTCAATCAAAAGTTGATAGTGTGCTGTCTGTGCCAGGCTCTGCTCTAGGCACTGGGGGTAGAGGAATGAGTCAGACCTGGTCTTTTGCTTCCAGGAGTTCATAGTCTGTTGGAGGAGACAGACAAGGATATGGATAACGGTAAACCTGAGATATGTATCTTAATTACAAAACAGAGTGATCAGAACTATAAAGAAGATGTACAAGATGCTGTATCAGACTAGGAGGAAGTGGCTTCCTCAGGCTGGATGTAGTGTTAACCAGTGAGGGAAGATACAGGGAGAAGAGCAGGTAGAGGGATGAAGATGATGAGTTCAGGCTGGGAACTGGGGGACATAAGGGAGAAGGTGCCTGGCAGGCCAGTGGATAGCTGAGACTGAGGCTAGAAGAAGGTGTAGGTTCAGGATGTGGATTGGGGTCATTTGCAAATAGGTGGTCACTGAAGTCACAATAGCACATGAGATTGTGATTTTCCTTCTGTACATTATCCCTGGATGTTGAGCTAAGAACAGGGTCCTGAACTCCCAGTGGCCTGACCTCACAAGGTGGCCACACATACCAGTATTTTCCAGGGAGGGCCCTGAAAGGGATTGACCTAAGCTGGGTACAACGGTGTACATGTTGGCCCTGAAGGAACAAACGTGCAGCACCAATTCTGTTTTATGGCCTTGTCTGATGCTGGAACACGTAGAGAGGGCACCAGGTCATCCTCGGTGCAACAGGGACATAAATCAGGCAGCGTCCTGCTTCCTGTGGCCCCAGCCAAGGAGGACAGGACCTACCCAGCCCTAACTGGGATCAATTACAGGCCATTCCTCGGCCAACCCGAGCTTACTTCCACAGAGCTATGCAGGCCTGGCCCCAGGAGGCCCTGTGGAGAAGCAGCTCTTAGACTGTGTCTGTGACAGGATGCAGAGCTCTAACTTGGGCAGGGCAAAGGAGACAGAGTTTTTGCCTAAGTGAAAAGGGTAAAAATGATAATCAAACAATGATGTCTGCTTTCATTGATATGATGGGCCAGGTACATGCCAAATACTTTACATTAATTTCATTTTAACTCAATAACCTTCTGAAGTGGGTTTTATTGCTGAAATCATTTTACAGATGAATAAACAGGCTCAGTGAGATGGAGTGATTTGCCCAAAGCTACCCACTTAGGAAGTGTTGGAGCCCCAAATTCATACCCGGGTCTGTCTGCCTCCAGAAACTGAGTTTAAAAAATGACAAAGAGACAGCAGGCCTAGGCAACCTGTTTTTTGGAGTCAAATAGGTTTGGATTCAAATCCTGGCTTTGCCATTTTCTAACTTTGTGATCTGAAGCAAGTCAATGTCCTTCTGAAGCCTCAGTGTTTTTCTTCTATGAAGTAGGGAGAGCAGAACCTAGCTGGCAACATTACTATAAAGATTAAGAATAATGTATATAAGATGTGTATGAATGATCGATAAATGGTAATGTTACTATCACCATCACCATCCTTATTCTTGCCTGTTATCTTTGCTTACCGTGTTCAAGTAGATGGCAGAGTGCATGCAAAGCCTGCAAGCATGAGACAGGCAGCATTTTTGGAGAGCTGAATCCAGCCTTACTTGATTATGAGAAAGAGGGGTGCACTCTTGCAAGTCCAGAGAAAGGTGGTGTATTTTAGGGATAATTGTGGAACCTATCTGATGCGGTTTGGCTGTGTCCCCACCCAAATCTCACCTTGAATTGTAATAATCCCCATGTGTCAAAGGCAGGGCCAGGTGGAGATAATGGAATCATGGGGGTGGTTTCCCCCATACTGTTCTCGTGTCAGTGAATAAGTTTCACAAGACCTGATGGCTTTATAAATGAGAGTTCCCCTGCACAAGCTGTCTTGCCTGCTGCTGTGTAAGACATGACTTTGCTCCCCATTCACCTTTCACCATGATTGTGAGGTCTCCCCAGCCACGTGGAACTGTGAGTCAATAAAACTGCTTTCCTTTATAAATATTACCCAGTCTCAGGTATGTCTTTATTGGCATCGTGAGAACAGACTAATATGCTATCTATGGAAAGCCAAGAGCAGAGACTGGAGCCTGGAGGTGGCACTGGACCCAAGGTGGTTCTGGGTCCTCCGCAGGCTGGATGCACGGGTCACCTCGGATGCAGTGAGCCTGCACGTCACGTGCTGCTTCTGTCCTTCCTGCTGGAACCTGCAGGAAGTTTTGGTTTCCCTAGCACTTGGGCGTGCATGTGGTCCATTGTAGCTTCATTAGCTCTCTCTACATTATAAACTTCAGTCTTAGATCCTCTCGGTAAGTGGCTCATTATTTGTTACTTTAGTTCAGAATCTACGAGAGAGAACCTAATTGGTCTAAGCTCACCATTTTATGCAGCATGAATCTGAGGTATGCAGCATGAAGGAGGCATGCACACCTGAATAAAATCAGGCTTCTGTGGGGTAAAAAGAAAGTAAGGGGTGGAGGATAGTTGCTGGGAAGGCAATCACCAGTGACCACTACGTTATACAAATCATTATTGAATCACAAATTGTGATAAGCACTTGGAAGAGGTACAGGGTGCTAAAAGAGAGGGTAACAGGAGGACCTAAATTATACTGGGTGTCAGAGAGGAGGTTTCATAAGGCCTATAGATCGCCTTCCTTACACCCAATACTCTATTACTTAGAGTACGGGTCAAGTTGCTATAACAAAAAAGTCCCCAAAGTATAATAGCTTAAATGAGATATGAGTTTATTTTATAGTCCAGAGAGGAGCAGTCCGTGGCTACAGGGCCAGCTCTGCCTCAGGGTGTCTTCTGGGGACCTGGTTGGTGAGTTGATGCTACTACCCTTAACATGAGGCTCCCACCTCTGGCTTCACAGCACAAGGATGCTCACATCCTAGTGGCAAGAACTCAGGGTGTCACGCCCAGCTGCAGGGGAGGATGGGGAAGCTAGAGTACTGCTGGACATCTGTATTCTCCAGTAAAACTCTGTGGGGGGCGTTGAACCAAAGGAAGGGATGGAGAGGCTCATTGAGGTCAATCCCAAGCCTCTGCTATGGGTATCCTGCCCTTCAGGGAGGAGATGAAGAGCTCAAGGGCTTCGAAATAGTTAGATGCAGTAGGGAGGCCCAGTAAGATGAGGACAAAGGGAGCCCACTGGGCTTGGCGTTTAAGAGTTTCTATGGCCTCTGGCCAGGCGCGGTGGCTCAAGCCTGTAATCTCAGCACTTTGGGAGGCCGAGATGGGTGGATCACGAGGTCAGGAGATCGAGATCATCCTGGCTAACACGGTGAAACCCCGTCTCTACTAAAAAAATACAAAAAAACTAGCCGGGCGA
>NC_045434.1:189203046-189244122 GCF_002776525.5 Piliocolobus tephrosceles | reverse complement strand
TGAAGATATGGAGCTGGAATAATTAGACAACTCTTTTGAGTCATTTGGAAGAGCAGGGAAGGAAAGAGAGACAGAAATAGCCAAATCTAGAGCAAAAGAACAAAGAAGGGCTTTCAAAAACCATTTGGGACAACTTTGAGAATGTTTGCAGGCAAACAGAACTATTTTCATAGAAAAGAGTTTGAAGATGTGGGAAAGAGAGGAGTCAGTACCCCATCGAGGCAGCTCTCAGAGTAGGCAGGAGGGAATCAAGCACGAAGATGGAGAGAGAGAAACATTTCTTCTGAGATGAGAGGAAGGCAGTGAGGACATATGGGGAAGTGGTTACATTTGTGGATATGGGGTAGGGAGGTGAGTCAAACAATCTCTGCCCTATAGCTCTTTTTTTCTGAGTAAACCAGGAGGGAGAGGATTCCTGGCACAGAAGGGGCAGGGGGTTAATCAGCAATGAAGGAATCTGTGCAGCCAGGCCTAGATTCAGTCGGGTTCAGGGTCACATGACTTTGACTCACATATCCATAGTCTATCAAAGCCAGCTCAATCTAGCTTAGAGAAAAAGTATGAAGTGTTTTGTTTTTGTTTTTGTTTTTTGTGTTTGAGATAGAGTTTCACTCTTGTTGCCCAGGCTGAAGTGCAGTGGCGCGATCTCAGCTCACTGCAACCTCCTCCTCCCGGGTTCAAGCAATTCTCCTGCCTCATCCTCCCGAGTAGCTGGGATTATAGGCATGCACCACCATGCCTGGCTAATTTTGTATTTTTAGTAGAGATGGGGTTTCTCCATGTTGGTCAGGCTGGTCTCGAACTCCTGACCTCAGGTGATCCACCTGCCTCGGCCTCCCAAAGTGTTGGGATTATAGGCGTGAGCCATCGCACCCGGCCTGGAGTATCTTAATACCAAAGCCAGGAGGGCCTCTGGGCTTCAGGAAGAGCCTGGATCCAAGGAACTGGATAGCTCCATGCTCTCAGTGGGATTCCATGGCATATGGGACAAGGAGGAAATGTGAGGAGTAGCCAAGCTTGAGATATCCCTGGGGAGGCAGGAGTTCTAGAACCTTGAAAGGGAACTGAGTTTCTGCCCTGATTCAGGTGTGGGGTTGAAATACCAACATCTGAATCTAAATTACAGTATAGTTTCATTTGTAGCCATAAGCAGGGGAAGCTTGGAGGACATCTAAATTACATTTTGGGGAGTGTAACAGTAAGGATTCCAGCAGATAACAGTTGACACCCTCACACTGGGTAATCTGAGAAAAGTTTAATGAAGAGTCTTTACAAATGTGTGAGCAGGATTTAGCAAAAGCACAAGAGACAGTGCAGAACCTAGGGCTGGTGACAGCAAAACTAGACCTGAAAGTGTGAGAGGAAAGATAAGTTGCTTGAACTCAGAGAGGCCTCTGTGGAAAGGGCCACCCGGCAGGAGCTGAGATCTTCCACTGAGGGATGCAGCAGCCCATGGCAGCCTCGCAGGGGCGTCAGAGGAGTCCATATCTTACCCCTATCCTCCTCCCGCCCTCCAATCTCCTGCCAGTGCTCTCACTGACTAAGCCCAGCAGGAAGCCAGAGGATAAGAGAGCTCACTGATGTGGCTGATTCCTAGAGTTTATGTGCTTGGCACCCAAAGCAAGGTGGAAAAAGGCAGAGAGTGGGTCTAGAGGGGCAAATGGAAGAGCACAGGAGGCTTATTAATGGTTGTGCTTTGCACACACACACCATAGATGCATTATCCTTGTCTGAATACCTGACTGTGGCTTCTGACACCAACAGGAGAGCCAGAGGCCTCACCTTTGAGGGTGAAGAGCTCTCCAATAAGGGAAGGGTTCTGGCCCAGATTTACAAGGTAGCAGAAGAGAAAGTTTCTGAGAGAGAACTTAAACTTTGTCCATGATTAGGGGTTAGTTATGAACAAGTATGTTGGGCCAACTGGGAGAGAAGGAGGTAGCGACACAGGGCAAATTGGAAGAAAAACTGTGAGGTAGAATCCATTCAACTGGATATTCAGTGTGGTTGACAGAGTAACAGCCCCCCAAAGATGCTCAGTTCCTCATCCCTGAAACCCTTGAATACATGACTTTACACAACAAAAGGGACTTTGCAGGTATAATTAACTTAGGACTTTTAATGGAAAGATTACCCTGGATTATCCAGGTAGGCCCAGTGTGATCACAAGGGACCTTATAAGAAGAAGGCAGCAGCCTGGGCGACAGAGCAAGACTCTGTCTTAAAAAAAAAAAAAAAAAAAGAAGAAGGCAGGAGGGACAGAGTCATAGAAAGCGATATGAGAACCAAAGTAGAGACTGAACGATAATGGTGACACAATCTATCAAATCCTCTGGGATACAGCAAAAGTAGTGCTAAGAAGAAAGTTAATAGTGTTAAATGCCTACATCAAAAAGTCTGAAAAAGCACAAATAGACAATTTAAGGTTACACCCCAAGGAACTAGAGAAATAAGAACAAACCAAACCCAAACCCAGCAGAAGAACAGAAAGAACCAAAATCAGAGCAGAATGAAATGAAATTGAAACAACAAAAACAATACAAAATATAAATGAAACAAAAGGTGCATTCCTTGAAAAGATAAATAAAATTGATAGACCATTAGCGAGATTAACAGAGAAAAGAGAAGATCCAAATAAGTTCAATTAGAAATGAAATGGGAGCTGTTACAACCAATGCCACAGAAATACAAAAGATCATTCAAGGCTGCTATGGACATCTTTATGGGCATAAACTAGGAAACCTAGAGAAGATGGATAAATTCCTGGAAATATACAACCCTCCTAGATTAAACCTGGAAGAAATAGAAATTCTGAAAGACCAATAACAAGCAGCAAGATTGGAATGGTAATTAAAATGTTACCAACAAAAAAAAGTCGAGGACCAGATGGATTCACAGCTGAATTTTATCAGACATTCAAAGAAGAATTGGTACCAATCCTATTGACACTCTTCCAAAAGAGAGAAAGAGGGAATCCTCCCTAAATCATTCTATGAAGCTAGTATCACCCTAATACCAAGACCAGGAATGAATATAACAAAAAAAGAAAACTACAGACAAATATCCCTGAGGAACATAGATGCAAAAGTCCTCAATAAAATACGAGCTAACCGAATCCAATAGCATATCAAAAAGATAATCCACTATGATCAAGTGGGTTTCATACCAGGGATGCAGGGATGCTTTAACATCCACAAGTCAATAAATGTGATACACCACATAAACAGTAAACAGAATTTAAAACAAAAATCACGTGATCATCTCAATAGATGCAGAAAAGCATTTGACAAAATCCAGCATCTCTTTATAATTAAAACCCTCAGCAAAACTGTCATAGAAGGGACATACCTTAGGGTAATAAAAGCCATCTGTGACAAACTCACAGCCAACATTACACCAAATGGCGAAAAGTTGAAAGTATTCCCCCTGAGAACTGGAATAAGACAACAATGCCTACTTTCACCACTTCTATTCAACACAGTAATGGAAGTCCTAGACAGAGCAATCAGACAAGAGAAAGAAATAAAGGGGATATAAATCTGTAAAGAGGAAGTCAAACTGTCGCTGTTCACCGTTGATATGATTGTATATCTAGAAAACCCTAAAGACTCATCCAAAAAGTTCCTAGAACTAATAAGTGAATTCAGCAAAGTTTCAGGATACAAAATTAATGTACACAAATCAGTAGCACTGCTATACACCAACAGTAACCAATCTGAAAATTAAATCAAGAACTCAGCTCCTTTTACAATAGCTGCAAAATAAATAAATAAATAAAATACTTACGAATATGAATAATTAAGGAAATGAAAGACCACTACAAGGAAAACTACCAAACACTGCTGAAAGAAATCATAGACAACACAAACAAATGGAAACACACCCCATGCACATGGATGGGTAGAATCAATATTGTGAAAATGACCATATTGCCAAAAGCAATCTACAATTTCAATGCAATTCACATAAAAATATCACCATAATTATTCACAGAATTAGAAAAAACAAGCCCCAAATTCATATAGAACCATAAAAGAGCCCACATAGCCAAAGGAAGACTAAGCAAAAAGAACAAATCTGGAGACATCTCATTATTAAACTTCGAACTATATTATAAGGCCATAATCACCAAAACAGCATTGTACTGGTATAAAAATAGTCACAAAGACCAATGGAACAGAATAGAGAACCCAGAAATAAAGCCAAATACCTACAGCCAACTGATCTTTGACAAAACAAAAGCATAAAGTGGAGAAAGGACACCCTGTTCAACAAACGGTGCTGGGATAATTGACAAGCCACATGTAGAAGAATGAAGTTGGATCCTCATCTCTCACCTTGTACAAAAATCAACTCGAAGTGGGTCAAAGACTTAAATCTAAGACCTGAAACCATAAAAGTTCTAGAAGATAACATCGGAGAAACCTTCTAGACATTTTGGCTTAGGCAAAGACTTCAGGACCAAGAACCCAAAAGCAAATGCAACAAAAACAAAGATAAATAGGTGGGGCTTAATTAAACTGAAAAGCTTCTGCGCAGCAAAATAAATAATCAGCAGAGTAAATAGACAATCCACAGAGTGAGAGAAAATCTTTGCAAATATGCATCTGGCAAAAGACTAATATACAGAATCTACAAGAAACTCAAACAAATCAGCAAGAAAAAAAAAACAAACAATCCCATTAAAAAGTGGGCTTAGGACGTGAATAGTCAATTCTCCAAAGAAGATAAACAAATGGCCAACAAATATATGAAAAAATGCTCAGCATCACTAATGATCAGGGAAATGCAAATCAAAACCACTATGTGACACCACCTTACTCCTGCAAGAATGGCCATAATCAAAAAATAAAAAAAAATAGATGTTGCTGTGGATGTGGTGAAAAGGGAACACTTGTACACAGTTGGTGGGAATGTAAACTAGTACAACCACCGTGGAAAACAGTGTGGAGATGCCTTAAAGAACTAAAAGTAGATCTACCATTTGATCCAGCAATCCTGCTACTGGGTTTCTACCCAGGGGAAAAGGAGCCATTATATGAAAAAGATACTTGCACACTGTACACCTGTACAGATACACTGTACTCAAAGTGCAGTCTTTTATCCTTCACCCCCCCGACCCTTCCCCTGAGTCCCCAAAGTCCATTGTACCATTTGTATGATTTTGTGTCCTCATAGCTTAGCCTCCACTTATGAGTGAGAACATGCAATATTTGGTTTTCCATTTCTGAGTTACTTCACTTAGAATAATGGTCTCCAATTACATCCAGGTTACTGTGAATGCCATTAGTTCATTTCCTTTTCACCACATCCAAGCCAACATCTATTATTTTTTGATTTTTTTTGATTATGATCATTCTTACAGCAGTAAAGTGGTATTACATTGCGGTCTCGATTTGTATTTCCCTGCTAATTAGTGATGCTGAGCATTTTTCATCTGGGTGATAGGTGCACTAAAATCTCAGAAATCACCACTGAAGAACTTATCCATGTAACCAAACACCATCTGTTCCCCAAAAACTGTTGAAATAAAAACAAATAAAATATAAAAGAAAATCAAGTTTCCCAAATTTTGAAAAAAAATTTGGATTACAGAAAAGAAAAACCATAAACAACAAAAAAATAAAAATAAAAAGTTTCCACACAGCAAAGGAAGCCATCAACAAAGAGAAGAGACAACCCAGAGAATGGCAGAAAATATTTGCGAACTACTCATCTGATAAGGGATTGATAACCAGAATATAGTAGGAGCTCAAACAACTTTATAAGAAAAAATCTAATAATCCAGTTAAAACACGGGCAAATGGTTTGGATAGACATTTCTCAAAAGAAGACATACAAATGGCAAACAGGCATATAAAAAGTGCCCAACATCATTGATCATCAGTGGCATGCAAATCAAAACTACAATGAGATATTATCTCAACCCAGTTAAAAGGGCTTATATTCAAAGGACAAGCAGTAACAAATGCTGATGAGGATGTGGAGATAAAGGAACCCTCATACACTGTTGGTGGGAATGTAAATTAGTACAATCACTATGGAGAAACAGTTGGAGGTTCTTCAAAAAACTAAAAATTGAGCTACCATATGACTCAGCAATCCCACCACTGGGTCTATACCCAAAACAAAGGAAATCAGTGTATTGAAGAGATATCTGCATTCCTGTTTGTTGCACTGTTCATAATAGCCAAGATTTGGAAGCAACTTAAGTGTCCATCAGCAAATGATTGAATAAAGAAAATGTGGTACTTATACACAATGGAGTGCCACTCAGCCATAAAATAGAATGAGATCCAGTCATTTGCAATGACACAGATGGAACTGGAGGTCATTATGCTAAGTGTTAAATAAGCCAGGCACAGAAAGACAAACATTGCATGCTCACACTTACTTTTGAGGTCTAAAAATCAAACAATTGAACTCATGGGGAGAGAATAGAAGGACGGTTACCAGAGGCTAGGGGGGTTGTGGAGGAGATTGGGATGGTTAGTTCATACAAAAAAATAGGAGGAATGGGCTGGGCGTGGTGGCTCAAGCCTGTAATCCCAGCACTTTGGGAGGCCGAGACGGGTGGATCACGAGGTCAGGAGATCAAGACCATCCTGGCTAACACGGTGAAACCCCGTCTCTACTAAAAAATACAAAAAACTAGCTGGGCGATGTGGCGGGCGCCTGTAGTCCCAGCTACTCGGGAGGCTGAGGCAGGAGAATGACGGGAACCCGGGAGGCGGAGCTTGCAGTGAGCTGAGATCTGGCCACTGCACTCCAGCCCGGGCGACAGAGCGGGACTCCGTCTCAAAAAAAAAAAAAAAAAAAAAAAAAAGGAGGAATGAATAAGACCTAATATTTGATAGCACAACAGGTGACTATAGTTTAATTGTATACTTTGAAATAACTAAAAGAGTATACTTGGCCAGGTGCAGTGGCTCATGCCTGTAATTCCAGTACTTTGGGAGGTTGAGGCAGGTTGAGGTCAGGAGTTTGAGACTAGCCTGGCCAACGTGGTGAAACCCCATCTCTACTAAAAATACAAAAAATAGCCACGCATGGTGGCAGGCACCTGTAATCCCAGTTACTTGCGAGACTGAGGCAGGAGAATTGCTTGAACCCAGGAGGCAGAGGTTACAGTGAGCCAAGATTGTACCACTGCACTCCAGTCTGGGTGACAGAGGGAGACTCTGTCTCAAAAACAAACAAACGAACAAACAAACAAACAACAAAAGAGTATACTTGGATTGTTTGTAACACAATGGATAAATACTTGAAGGGATGGATACCCCATTTTACAAGTTGTGATTACATATCACATGCCTGTATCAAAATATCTCATGTACCCCATAAATATATACACCTACTATGTACTCAAAAACATTAAAATAACAAAAAAAAAAAAAAAAAAAAAGAAAAAAACAGAGGACAGAGTGGGGCCACAAGCTGAGGAATATGAGGCCTCTAGAAGCTGAAAAAGCCAAGGAAGTGGATTCTCCCCCCAAGCCTCCGGAAGAGTGCCCATTTTGGACTTTTGACCTCCAGGGCTGGGAGAGAATACATTTATATTGCCTTTAGCCATTACATTTGTAGTAACTTATTATAGCAGCAATAGGAAACTAATATATCCAGTTATTACTAGGTCTCTCAAACATATTAGGGACTCAGTAAATAGTAGCTGAATGAATAAAGGAGTCTGGAATGAACAACAGAACTCAGCAGAGGATCTGAAGAATGGAGGTGGGTTGTAGCTCTGGGTCCAACATCTGTATGTATCTGTAGATGTGGGGAAAAATAGCCATCTTTTTTTTTTTGAGACGGAGTCTCACTCTGTCGCCCAGGCTGGAGTGCAGTGGTGTGATCTCAGCTCACTGCAACCTCCACCTCCAGGCAATTCTCTGCCTCAGCCTCTGGAGTAGCTGGGATTACAGGTGCGTGCCACCATGCCCGGCTAATTTTTTTGTATTTTTAGTAGAGATGGGGTTTCACCATCTTGGCCAGGCTGGTCTTGAACTCCTGACCTCGTGATCCACCCACCTCAGCATCCCAAAGTGCTAGGATTACAGGCGTGAGCCACTGCGCCCAGCTGCCATCTTTCTAGATAATGTACCACCTCAGGACTTCAGCAATTCTGCTGTGGTTCTCCTCTAAGGGGAGGCAGATCAGTTTCTCTATCCTTTTTGGAATAAAAAGGCAAGGCCCAGGATCAGGGTCCCAGGCATTGATTTGTGAGGGATAGCATCGTGCAGAACTTGAAGAGGCAGCCTAGAGCAAGTGGTGCCATATGAGCATCCACCACGTGGAACATCAGAGTGAAGTAAAAGGCCAGCATGGAGGAGGTGGTGTGAGCAGTGGCCCTGCCTGGCTCAGACAGTGCAGGAATCCCAAAGACACTGAGGGGCAAAGCAACCTCGTGATGGTTCTGAGCCCTGCAGTTACCTGGTTTGTGCATGGGGCAATACTGAGCTAGCACGATGTGTGTTCAAACGCTATTGTGGCCTTGTTCGAATGAACGAGGTCTGTGGCCTCAAGATCAACCCTGTAATACAAAGGGAAAGAGCATGTTATGGATCATATTGTGTTCCCCCAAAAAAGATGTGTTGGAGTCCTGACTCCAGCACCTCAAAATGTGACCTTATTTGGAGGTAGAGTCTTTGCAGAGGCAATTACTTTAAAATGAAGTCATTACGGTGGACCGTAATCCAATATGATCAGTGTCCTTATAAAAAGGGTCAATTTGAACCCAAGGCCAGGCCACATGGAGGGAAGACAATGTGAAGAGACACACAGAGAAGATGAACATTGACAAGCTAAGGAAAGAGTCCTGGAACAGAGCCTTTCCGCACAGCCCCCAGAAGGAACCGACCCTTCTGACACCCTGATCTCACACTTCCAGCCTTCTGAACTGTGAGAGAATACATTTCTGTTGTTTAAGCCACCTAGGGAGTGGAACTTTGTGACAGCAGCCCTGGAAAACAAATGCAGAGCCATTCTCCCCTGTTGTGCTTCCTGGCACTGCACATCATCCTGGGGGCTCAGAAAGCTGTGAGGCCTGGCAGATGAAGGACCAGGCACCCCATGGAGCAGCAGGAAGTGGCAGCTGTGCATGCCCTGCCCAGCAGCAGAATGGGAGCAGCACACTGCCTGGGGTCCCTGGCAGCATGGCTGCAGGCATCTGCAGAGAGCAGCTGTGTGAAATCAGGCTCAGAAGGGTGGATAAGCTCCGCAGAGGGGTGTGGAGAGACCCTGGGGGTCAGCAAAGCAGCAGTGCTACTGTGGGAATGGATTTGCTTTTAGCACAAGTGAGACTTGCCCTGGCAACCAATAAAACTTGGTGAGGGCTGGGTGTGGTGACTCAAGCCTATAATTCCAGCACTTTGGGAGACCGAGGCGGGCGGATCATTTGAGGTCAGGAGTTCAAGACCAGCCTGGCCAACATGGTGAAACCCTGTCTCTACTAAAAAAAAACAATAAACAAAGATTAGCCAGGCATGGTGGCAGGTACCTGTAATCCCAGCCACTTGGGAGGCTGAGGCATGAGAATCACTTGAACCCAGGAGGTGGAGGTTGCAGTGAGCCGAGATTGTGCCACTGTACTCCAGCGTGGGAGATAGAGCGAGACTCCATCTCAAAAACAAGAAAACAAAAACACACAAAAAACAAAAAACAAAACTTGGTTGGGACACTTTCCAGGGGGCTGGAGATTATCTGATTACTGAAAATTGCTTTCACAAACTCCCACAGATTGTCCCGACCCCTCCTCCCCTCTCCTCCTCTCCTCCCTCTCCATCAGCCGCTGGAGGGAGCACCTCTCCTCCTCCTTCTCCCATATTCTGGGACTTCAGTGCTCAAAGTCACTATGCCCTGCATATTTCTGGGAGTGCTCTCCCCCTCCCCCCAGATCTCAAGTCTTTAGGGAAGTGGAAAGAAGCTCTTCCCACAAGGTTTTGGATCCTGTTTTAGATGAGGCTGGGTGAAGTGAGGCCCAGAGGAGAGGAAGGAGGCGCCTGGGAATTGAGGTTCTGGGGGGCCAGGGAGGAAAAAGTGGTTTAGACAGAAGGAACAGTATGAGAAAAGGCACAGAGGCAGAGCTGGGTGCTGCATATTGAAGTTCAATGCTGTGGTAACAAGGGGTGCATGTGAGGATCTGACAGAAGATGGGCAGGAGGAAATAAAGGGCCAGATATGACTGCAGTGCCACCTGGTGCTGGAAGGAGTCAGAGCCTGGCCTGAGATGACATTCTGCTCCGGAAGAATTAACTGGAGTCACTAGTGAGTAGCTCAGGATGCCTACCAACTAATGATCCATTTCTGTAGCTGGCTTTCCAGTGTACAAACTGCTTTCGCAATTTCCCAGTGTTCTAGCTCCCTACCTCTGTATAACACACCAACCCCAAACAGCAACATCCATTTGCCTTCAGACCTGTAACCTGGGCAGGGCTTGGCAGGAGCATTTCCTGTCTGTTCCATTTGGCGTTTGCTGGGACAACTGGAATCACCTGAGGGCTGTCACTCACAAGTCTGGCAGTGGATGCTGGAACCTTAGCTGGGGCTGTGAGACAGAACATCTTCATGTGGCCTCTCCTTGTGGCCTAGGCTTTTTCACAACATAGTGGCTGGGTTCCCAGGGCGAGTGTCCTCAGAGTGAGAGCCAGAAGGAAGTTTTCCTAAGTTGGCCTTGGAAGTCTTCTTGTACCACCTCTGCCGCATTCCGCCCATTAGCAGCTGGTCACTAAGGCCTGCTTGTATGCAAAGGGAGAGGAATTAGACATCACCGTTTTTTAAGGGGAAAATCAAAAAATTGTGGACATGTTTTAAAAGCACCATGCCCTGTGAAGTAGGTGCTGTTATCTCTGTATTCCAGAGAGGCTGGGTAACTCACCAAGATCACACAGCCACCAAGAGGCGGATGTAGTTCTAACCACAATATACTTACATGCATGCACACATGCAATGTGCCACATACATGTATACACATACATACATGTGCACACAAGTATCAAGTGCCTCCTATGCCTAGCACTTTGCATCATTTGACACAGTCAGTTGGGTATATAATAGTCGTTTTGTTTTGTTTTATTTATTTTGAGACAGGGTCTCACTCTGTCACCCAGGCTGGAGGGCAATGGTGCAATCACAGTTCACTGCAGCCTCTATCTCCTGGGCTCAAGTGATTCTCCCACCGCAGCCTCCTGAGTAGCTGGGACTACAGGCATGCATCACCACGCCCAGCAAATTTTTGTATTTTTTTTGTAGAGATGGGATTTCACCATGTTACTCAGGCTAGTCTCAAACTCCTCGGCTCAAGCAATTTACCTGCCTTGGCCTCACAAGATGCTGGGATTATAAGCATGAGGCACCACGCCTGGCCTATAACAGTCATTTTAAACTGAGTGCTTTAAAAGTTGAACTAATTCTTCTAAATCTGTTCTCCCACAGTCTTGGCATCATCCTTGGCTTCTCTTTCTTCACATCCCACGTCCAACTCATCAGCCAATGCTGTCAGTTCCATCTTCAAAATATATCCAGAATTTAACCATGTCTTAACCCCTTAATCCCAAGTCTATCACCAGGGTTCAAGTCCACATTATCTCACACCTGATTTATTGCAACAGCTCCTCAATTATCCCTCTGCTTGTGTCCTCATGCAACCACCACTATCCCCAGCAATTCTGCTGTTATCATAGTAGCCTGAATGATTCTTTGATAGTATAAACAGGCTTCTGTCACTCCTCTGATGAAAACTCTATAATGACCCCATTTCTCATACAGAATAAAAGCCAGAGTCCTGACAACAGTCTACAGGCCCCACCCTGAGTGGCTCCGACTTTATCTGCTATCCCTCTTCTGGCTCATTCCACTTTAGCTGCCCTGGCCTCCTGGCTTCCACCTCCCACTTTAGGGCCTTTGCACTTGCTTCTTCCTCTGCCAGAGAGCTGGGTGACTCCCTTTCCATTCTTCAAGCTTCTGTTCAAATGTCACCTCATTAGAGAGGTCTTCCTGGACACATTATTTGAAATTCTAACTTGATTCCTACCCTTGTTTCTCTCCATCCACCTTCATTGCTTTATTTTTCACCATATAACTCGTGATTATATTATATATTGTTTATTTACTTAAAAAATTGTCTGTTTTCTCCCATTAAAAGTAAGCTCCACAATCTCAGGGATTTTAGATGTTTTGTTCACTGCTTATTTCCCATCTAGCACAATGCCTGGCACATTTGTTGGGTGAAATAAAAACTACAATTGTGCTTCTGTCACCTTCTCCTTATAGTTCTAAAAGCTTTGATGTGTGTGTTTTGTTGCTCTAGTAATAGAGCTTTTATTATTTCCACATGATCCTCTTTAATCACTTAATGATTTGTCTTAAATTCTACTTTGTTTTCATATTATTGTTATTATTACCAAGTTATGTCTTTTTATTGTTGGAAAGACTTCAAAGAGTTTTGTTTTGTTTTAGGTTCGGAGTCATGTTATCTGCTAAGAAAATAGGGTGGGAGAACAGAGCCTCTTAATGGCCTGGGAGAATTGTTTTGTCTCAGGCAAAAGTTCCTAACGTGGTGACTCATATGTAAAACCATCGGTCTTGTAGTGTTAACTCATGGTTAGTAAAAACAGACACACACACGCACACAAACAGACACATCTACAAACAACCAATCTTCCGGAATACAAAAAACAAAAACCCATCACAGGTGGGCAGAGCTTACTAGGGAAAGAGAACAGCTGTTGCAAAAGCCTTTAGGTGGAGGTGGGCATGGCCCTTCTGATCCCAAGTGTGTTGGGAAACAGAGGGAGAGAGAGAGATGGGGGCAGCTGCATGGTTATTACTCAATGGTGGGCAAGAACCAGCTCAGGGAAGGCATTGTAGGTCAGAGAAAAAAAATTATAAATGTGATGGGAAGCCATTGAAGGGCTTAAGCAAGAGAGTGCTGTGATATGGTTTATATTTATTTTTATTTATTTATTTATTTATTTAGTTATTTATTTATTTATTTATTGAGACAGAGTCTCGCTTTGTCACCCAGGCTGGAGTGCAATGGCGCGATCTTGGCTCACGTCAACCTCTGCCTCCTGGGTTTAAGCAATTCTTGTGTCTCAGCCTCCCAAGCAGCTGGGATTACAGGTGCCTGCCAGCATGCCTGGCTAAATTTTTTTTTTGTATTTTTAGTAGAGACGGAGTTTTACCACGTTGGCCAGGCTGGTCTCAAACTCCTGACCTCAAGTGATCTTCCCGCCTCGGCCTCCCAAAGTGCTGGGATTACAGGCGTGAACCACTGAGCCTGGCTACAGTATGTTTTTAAAAACTCACTCGAGATTCTGGGTGGAGGATGGGTTGCAGGGGGCAAAAATGAGAGCAGAGAGACAAGTCAAGAGACCACTGCCATCATCCAGGCAAGAGATAATGGCCCTGTGTCCTAGGAGCCTAGCCATGGAGATGGGCAGATGTGGGCAGATTCAGGATAGGTCCTGATGTGGCATCAACAACAGGGCTAGCTGCTGGGGATGAGCAAAGAGAGGAATTGGGAATGAGTTTCAGGTTTGTGGATGGAGCAACTAAGTGAATGATGTCATACTGTGTGCTGAAACTTCCCCTGATACGGAGACACTTGGCGGGGAGCAGGTTGGGATGGACGTGGCAGGGCTGGAAATCAGGAGTTTGCTTTGACTAAGTTAACTTTGAATTGCTTGTTTGACCTCTAAGTGAAGATGACAAATAGGCAGTTGGATATGAGTCTGGAGCTCAGGGAAAAGTCAGTGCTGATGACAGTGACTTGTAAGTTATTGGCAAATAGAAGGTATTTAAAAGCCATGAGACTGGATGAGATCACCTAGGGAGAGAATGAAGAGATGAGAAGGGAGCCTGGTGTTCCCTGGGAATATGCTCATGTTTGGGCAAAGTTGAATGAGAAGCAGCAGATGAGGGAGTTAAGGTGCAGAGGCAGGCTCTGCCAGAGACCAGACCAGGGTCTAGTGGGGCAGACAGAGGTGACAAGTGACACCACAGTGAATTGGTGGAGCTTGTAATAATTATTGGAGACCCTTGGGAATGGGAACATGGTAGGAGACCTGATTTCCTGAAGATGGAGAGCTGAGATGATGGCTGCTTACACGTTAAAAGGAAGTGTGGCCTGCTGGCAGAGGAAACAAAAAGACATCTGAGTCACTGCTACTGCTCTTGTTATGGGTTTGTCATTCCCATCCACCAGGAGCAGGGACTCTGCCACCTTTGCCTGAGAAGTGCCCAGCTCAGAGTAGCTATGGCCTGAATGAGTGAACAGAGTGAATGTCTAACAGGCCTTGTTCACATGATCTAAAGAGGGGATTCTAAATAATAAGATCTGCAGATCAAAAGGACAAAAGATCCTGAGAAACCAGGACCAGGTGACTCCTGAGAGTCCAACCCACTAGCCCTTTTTGGGGATGGAAGAGTGATGTGCTTTGCCGCTCCCTTGAGTGAGAGAATATTTTGCTTCTCTTCCCAGGACTGTCAAGAACCCCATCATTCCCAGGCAGAGCATCTCAGCAAGCTCATAGGATAGAGTAGGAATCACATGGAGAGAGATACCCCAGCTGGCTTCTCCTTCCCTCTGAGATCCCACAGTGGATCCCCTGGGGACTGGGAGTGGGGAGAGCATCAACATGTGAAGGGAGGTAAGGCAGGTCTGGGGGGTGGTAGGGGGTGGGGGATGAGTAGGACTAGATCAGGAAGGAGAGGAGCTTCTGCACCCACCTCAGCTGGCTTTTGGCTTTAGTTCAGCCTGGTGTTCCCTTGTTGTTCCTCCTCAGTGGAGAGAAGAGAAGGTTGAAGCGGAGATGAGACACTGAAACTATGGCCTGGCTGATGGCTCCACTCCCTGGCTTCAGTCCTTCTCCAGGCCCAGCTGATTTAGGGTTCCATGAACACCCACATACCCTCCCAACAAATTCTGCCTGGGTAGTCTGAATTTCTATTTCTGGACAGAAGAGGAACCCCAACTCAGACAATAGAGTAATCCGGTTACTCTCGGCCTGGCCTCTTTCACTTCCCCAAAAGGGCTGATGCTGCTGCCTCCCTGCAGGTCTATATATAGGGAAATCTCTAAAAGTTCTGCCTGGCTGCCCCTGGCTGCATTCCCATTTGTTCTGCGGATGAATAAAAATATCTCCTTGTTCTACAGCTTTTGTTGAGACTTCTCTGCCTATTCTCATGATGTTTGGAATAACAGGAAATGAGGACACCCTTTCCTCAAGGCTGTCTGGGAATTACACCTGAAAACACCAAAGTCACAAAGGCAATGACAACAAAGGAATTTGCAGTCAAATCCCAACTGTCCCCTGGATGCCCAAATGAGGAAGTCATAACTAAGATTTTCTCACTTTTTGCAGAGGAAGAAACTGTCTCGAGGACTTTGGCCAGTCACTGGCCTTCCTTGGGCTGCAGTTCTTCGTCACTGGCCTTCCTTGGGCTGCAGTTCTTCATCTGGAGAACTGGGGTCAGGGGGAACATGCACACAGAAACTGGGTGGTTAGGATTAGGAAAGAACGTAGCGGGGCACGCAGTATCTTCTCAACAAATGCTATTTTTATTAGTAAAAGGAATTCTGGTTAGCCAAAAAAGGGGATTCTGGGAAATAAAACATTTCTGATTATGTTGTTTAAAGTGCTTATCGGACTGGGCATGGTGGCTCACATCTGTAATCCCAGCATTTTGGGAGGTCAAGTGGGTGTATCACTTGAGGTCAAGAGTTCGAGACCAGCCTGGCCTACATGTTGAACATGTTGAAACTCCATCTCTACCAAAAAAATACAAAAATTAGCCAGACCTGGTGGTGCACACCTGTAGTCCCAGCTACTCGGGAGGCTGAGGCAGGAGAATCGCTTGAACCTGGGAGGGAGAGGCTGCAGTGAGCCGAGATCTCGCCCCTGCACTCCAGCCTGGGAAACAGAGTGAGACCCTGTTTCAAAATAAAAATAAAAATAAATACATAAAAAAGTGAATGGGAGGACGACGTGCACAGATCACGAGGTCAGGAGATCGAGACCATCCTGGCTAACACGGTGAAACCCCGTCTCTACTAAAAATACAAAAAAAATAGCCAGGCGTGGTGGCAGGCACCTGTAGTCCCAGCTACTTAGGAGGCTAAGGAAGGAGAATGGCGTGAACCCAGGAGGCGGAGCTTTCAGTGAGCTGAGATTGTGCCACTGCACTCCAGCCTGGGTGACAGAGTGAGACTCCATCTCAAAAAAAGAAAAAATAAAAAAAGTGCTTTTCAGGCTGTCTGGCACATAGGAAGGTGCCAAAAATGGTAATTTTATGAAAAATATTTAGTGGTGGGACAAGGACTGAAGTGAACTCAGGCCCATGAAAACCATTTGAATTGGTGGTGGAGGTGTGGATGAACAGTTTCTTCTTTTTATTTAGAATCCTAATATGGTTATGCAATGACATTGCTAAACACTTGTTATGAGTAGGGATTATATTTGCTGACCGGTTAACCACTCCCAGCAAGTGTGGTCGCTTGGGTTTGTCACAAGTCTGTCCTCCAGGAGATCAGGAGCGCCTAAGTGGGGCTGGGGAGCATTGAGTGTGTGGAAAAGGGGGTGGCAGAGACAGAGGGTCAGGAGCATGTGTGAGGAGAAAGGAGCCACTGAGCATAGAGGGAGGAGAGACAGGTGGATGGAGACAGAAAAAGAAAGGCCCCTCCAGAAGGTGGCCCGGACCAAAGCAAAGATGTCTGTTTTCATTTCATTCAATTTATTATTTTGTTTATTTGCAATGCTGGTTTCTCAGTTCTCTTTCTTTCCAGAACAGTTCTCTCTGGGCAGCCCTGGCCGGACCGCAGCATGAGAATTGATCTGACTTCAACCTCCTTCTGTAAACTTCTCACGCTAGCCTCAGGTGCGGATGGTGCAAACCTAGTCCTCTGGGTGTGTGTGGGGAGTGATGGGCAAGGGGGCTATGGGTGGGTCTTCTGGGCTCTGAGGGCTACATTTTACTTCTCAAGTTTGAGAGTGGATCTGTTTGCTGCTACTGACACCCCATCCCCACCCAGCCTGACCATGACCCTCGGTTCTCATCTCAGCTCTGCCACCTGCCTTCTGCTTGGCCCTGGAAAATCCCCTTCTTCTGTCTGGGCCTCAGTTTTCCCATATGAAAAGGAAGGTGTTGGACTAGATGAACTCAGAGGGTTTTTATGACTCAGGCTGTCTGTAAGTCTCAGACCCCTGAAGGGTATGACTGGGGAAAGGAAAGAAACATGAACAGGAGTCCCAAAGGATTTCCCATCAAACACTGCGTACCCCTACATCCCTCACTTGGGAAATTAGGGTAAAGCAAATCAATCTCCTGGCTACCATTACAAGGAGAATGAGGCAGTCCCATTCAAGTATTTTCTTCCTTTCTGCTTGACTGCAAATTCCACTCTTCTCACTTTAAAATAAGTAAAAGCCAGGCTGGGCATGGTAGCTCACTCCTGTAATCTCAGCACTTTGGGAGGCTGAGGCAGGTGGATCATCTGAGGTCAGGAGTTCGAGACCAGCCTGGCCAACATGGTGAAACCCCCGTCTCTAGTAAAAATACAAAAATTAGCCAGGTATGGTGGTGCAGGCCTGTAATCCCAGCTACTCTGGAGGCTGAGGCAGAAGGATGGCTTAAGCCCAGGAGTTTGAGGCTGCAGTGAGCTATGATTGCACTACTGTGCTTCAGCAGAGCAAGACCCTGTCTCAAAAATAAAATAAAATAAAAGGTACTCCCAGAGGGAAAGGAGCTACATATGCCCATTTTCTCCCACAAACTCATCAAGAACATAAGTCCCACTTCCTCCCAGAGGAGTTGTGAAGGGATGAAGAAAAGCCAGAGGGTTATACTAATGGATGTCCCTTCACATGGAAGAAAACATCAGAAGTGGGTAAGAAGCATTCTCCCCTAACCACACAGTTCTAGGCATGTATCATGAACTCAGTGAGTTTCATACAGACTAGTGGGTATTTACCGTCGCTTTGGCTGCCCTGTATCTGAAGACTCCATGAAATACTCCAAAATCCTTTTCATAAGTTCATTTTCTGCTTTCATCAGCTAGAATCAGTTTCTGTTGCATATAACAAAACCCTGACTGATGTAGAAATTTATACAAGAAGTGGTTGTTGACAAGAGACCCTCAGGAAAAGAGGGGGAATCTGAGAACTGGTTATTTGGGCCTGTTGGGACTGAGGGCAGTGAAAATCCAGCATCAGACAGTGGGATTCTGACATATTGAGCATACACTGGTGAAAGAATCAAGTTAAAATTTCTAGTCACCTGGAATGAAGTGCCCCGTGAAAGCAAGCCTCTAAGAGGCAGAGTGGCCATCGCTGTAAAGCAATCTGAGGACCACAAAGATTTCAAGGGCCATGAGGCAGGATGGTTGCTTCTAGTTATAGTGTACAGGCTCATATCATAACGCCTCAGCTCAAGTGTTTACCTAAAAGCTAGGGAGCTTTTATAACTGTGGCCGAAGAATCTCAAGGTTTTTTTTTTTTTTTTTTTTTTTTGCCACCCCTGGGAGATGATTGAATTGTGGGGGCAGACCCCTCATGAATGGTTTAGCATCATCCCCTGGGTGATGAGTGAATTCTCGCTCTAAGTTGACTGAGATCTAGTTCTTTAAAAGTGTGTGGCCATAGAGGGAAACAACAGACACTGGGGCTTACCTGAGAGTTGGTGGGTTGAGTCGGGGGTTGGTGGTGGGAGGAGGAGAGGATCAGGAAAAATAAATAATGGGTACTAGGCTTAATACCTGGGGGATGAAATAATCTGTACATCAAACCCCCATGACACCAGTTCGCCTACATGACAAACCCGCATATGTATTCCTGAAGTTTAAAAAAAAAAAAAAGCATGTGGCAGCTCTCCCTTCTCTCTCTTGCTCCCATTGTTGCCATGTGATGCTCTTGCTTTCCCTTTGCCTGTTGCCATGAATGTAGTTTCCTGAGGCCTCATCAGAAGCTGAACAGATGCTGGTGCCTCCTTCTTATACAGCCTGCAGAGCGATGAGCCAATAAATCCTCTTTATAAACTACCCAGTCTCCGGTATTCCTTTATACCAATGCAAAGAATGGCCCAATACAGGGCCCTTCCTTCCTTGCTGCAGCCTGGAGGAGCAGGAATGGAGCCTTATAGTCTTCTGAAGTTTGGGCTTTTTGGAATCTTCCATTTGGAACACTGCAAGAGATCCATGAAAGCAACATTTTGATGTATTATTTTGCTTACAAGGCTTCTGCTTTTTAAAAAACCCTGATTTCTTCCTACTTTCTATTAGGAGTAAGGACAGCAAGTAGTAATGAGGGATGATGAGGTGTGAAAGTCCATTCTGACATCCATATGTTGTTTGCAGCGATCTTATGAAGCAGGCAGTAGTATCTTTATTTTACAGCTGAGGAAACTGAAGTTTAGAGAGGTGAAGTACCCTGCCCAGAATAATGACCGAGTGGGTTCCTAGACCTGTGATCCCAAATCTTGTGCTCAGAAACAGGGCTTGCTTCCTTTTTTTTTTTTTTTGAGACGGAGTTTCACTCTTGTTGCCCAGGTTGGAGTGCAGTAACATGGTCTCTTCTCACTGCAGCCTCTGCCTCCTGGGTTCAAGTGATTCTCCTGCTTAGGCCTCCCGAGTAGCTGGGACTACAGGAGCCTGACACCATGCCTGGCTAGTTTTTGTATTTTTAGTAGAGATGGGGTTTCACTATGTTGGCCAGGCTGGTCTCAAACTCCAGACCTCAGGTGATCTGCCCGTCTTGGCCTCCCAAAGTTCTGGGATTACAGGCGTGAGCCACCTCACCCAGCCTGCTTGCTTCCTTAAAACAGAGAAGTGAGACCTGGACCCTATCTCACCATTAGTCTGCCTCTTCTTTTTCCTGACCCTTGGAGCCTCAGCTATAAGTATCTCCTTGTCCCACTCTTCCATTCAGCTCCCTAGCAGTTCTACTGTTGGTCCTCTGACCGTGGTATACTGGGGGCTGTGTATCTTTTCACTGTTTTGAGTATTGTGTATGTGTATTTTAGAGGGGGAGGACAGGGTCTGGAAAACGGAAGGGGATAGACTGGGATTCTGATTCTGCTTCTCTGTGGACTAGATTTGGTGCTGAGATGGACAGGCACTTGCTGTTGCCTGGTCTGCTCCTGTCCCTTCCTCTGGCCGCAGGCTGGACCATCTCCAATAGCCTAGTGACTGAAGGCTCCCGGTTGTCTCTGGTCTCCCGCTTCTTCCTGATTTGCCTCTTGTGCTCCAGCCTGCCCTTTCTCACCACATGCCTCTCAGTGATCAACTTGGTGCGGGCCTTGAAAACTGTGCCACAGAATGTGGAGGGTCTCTGTCAATCTGGTTCCACTTCTGCTCTGCCTCAGGATGCCTACTCTGGCTTTCCTAGGCTCAAGGTCCTGGGGCTGAACCTGCCTCTCACCTGGCTCCTGCCAGGAGCTTTCTGGGGATTGGGGCAGCTGCATCATCTCTTTCATAGCTCCCACCATGGGAGGATTCGTCTTCCTTCCGCTGATGCCTTTGGTGACCTGAGATCCCTCCAGGACCTTGCTTTCTTGGGTCCCTTCCTGGATGGGAACTTGGGTGTCCGGTTGCTTCCCAGTCTGTGACGGCTGTTGATCAGGTACAATTTCCTTCAGTGTGTGGGGATGCTGGCTGATTTCTTCCCAGATCTGGGGCATGACTCTTCCTCTGGAGATTGCCTGGGCCTTAGACATGTTGGACCTGTCATTCAATGGTAGGCTGAAGCTGGCCAGTCCTGGAGCCCTCCAGGGCCTCAAGCTGGGGACTCTGAATCTGGACCACACAAAGATGAAGGCAGCTGCACTGGTGGGACTGGGGTTGCAGAGATTGGATGTCCTGTGACGCTCACTGACACGGATGAGCTGCGTGCCAAGACGGTTGCCCATTTTGAGCTGAACGAGCTGAAGTTGGAGATTAATCGGACAGGGCATGTAGCCCTGGAAGGCCTGGCTTCCTGTCACAGCCTGAAGAGCTTGGGTCTTCAGAGCAATGGCCTGATTGAGTTACCACGAGGTTTCCTGGCTGCCATGTCCAGGTTTCAGAGACTGAACCTGGCTAACAACCAACTGAGGAGCGCCATGTTCTGTATGAATGAGACAGGGTTTGTGTCAGGATTGTGGGCCCTGGATCTGTCTAAGAATAGGCTGTGTACCCTGTCCCCAGTTATCTTCTCCTGTTTGTCCCACCTGCGGGAGCTGCTACTTCAGGGGAACCAACTGGTTTGCTTGAAAGGCCGGGTATTCCAGGGCCTACCGAGGCTACAGACCTTGAACTTGGGCAGTAATCCACTGGTAACCCTGGGTGAGGGCTGGCTGGCTCCTCTGCCTGCACTGACCACCCTAAACCTGGTAGACACTCACATGGTGCAGAACCCAACCTGGGACTTCCGGGGCCCAGAAAGTCTGCACAGCTTGAGAATATAGTTCCCCTTTGGTCCTGCTGGGGTAGCATTTTCCCTGCCCACAAGGCTGACTAGCTTGGAGCTCCATGCAGTTTCAGGCATGAAGCATTGGAGGTTGTCTCCTAATGTCTTTCCAGTCTTGCAGATCCTGACTTTAAAGGGCTGGGGACTGCAGCTAGAGACCCAGAATTCTCCAAGATCTTCCCTGCCCTTCATCAACTCTCCCTGCTTGGTGGTAGCTTGGAGCCCCTCTGTCCCCAGGACAACTCCAACTTCTTCCTCTGGCAGCTACCCAGGCTCAAGTCCTTGAAGGTATGGGGAAACAGGCACAGCCCTAGACCCTGCTGCACCATGGGACTGCCCAGCCTACAGGAGCTGAAGCTGTAGGCACTGCAGTCTCAAGCACGCGCCCGCCCAGTGCGGCTTGAGGAGCTGGTGGGTGAGCTGCCCAGGCTTGACATGCTGCAGCTATCCCAAACAGGGTTGGAGACACTGTCTGCTGCTGCTTTCAGGGGCCTAGGCAGTCTCCAGGTCTTAGTACTAGACAGGGAGAAAGACCTTATGCTGGATGACAGCCTCCAAGAGCACAGTCCTCGGATACCCCAGTACATCTATATTCTGACTTCATCCTTGGCCTGCCAGTGTCCCAATGCCTGGGTGGGGCCCTGGCTTTAGCAGTCCCCCAGAGCATACATGCACGTGGTATCATAGCAGCTGTGCCATTCAGAAGCTGGGGGCCACTCAAAGAATCTCCTTTCCCCTTTTCTCTGGAGCCACTGCCCCAAGACTTCAGGGTTGGAGCTCTTTTTGGGCAGCTCTGCCCTGCTGCTTCTGCTGGTCTCCTTGCCCTTCCTAAAGGAAGCCAGGAACTCCTGGATTATCTATCTCCAGGTCTTGATCAGGGTTTGGTTCCAGAGTCTGAGGAGTAGGAAGGGTGAAGGCAAGAGGTTCCTTTATGATTTGTTTGTGTCCCACTGCAGGCAAGACCAGGACTGGATGGTGCAGGAGCTGCTGCCTGTTCTAGAGGGCTACTCTCCAGCTGGCCAGGGGCTGTGCCTCTGCCTCCCTAAGCATGATTTTGAACCAGGCAAGGATGTGGCTGGCAATGCGGTAGACAGCATGGTGGGCAGCCGGGTCACACTCTGTGTGCTGAGTCACCAGGCTCTGCACACCCCCTGCTGATGCCTGGAGCTCCGCCTGGCCACCTCCTTTCTGCTGGCTACCCCGCACCCGCCCCTCCCAGGGCTACTGCTGGTCTTCCTGGAGCCCATCTTATGCCACCAGCTCCCCTGCTACCATAGATTGGCCTGATTGCTCTGCCGAAGAGACTATAGCTTGTGGCCCAAGGAAGATGAAAGAAATAATGACTTCTGGGCTTGGTTAGGGAGCAGGCTGGAGCAGCCTAGAATAGGGTAGAATGGGGTGCATGTGTGTTGGAAGGTGGGGGTAAGAAAAGCAAGCCAGCTTGGCAGGGAGATAGTGAGTATGTGTGGGCTGTGAGACTGAACTCAGTTTTCAGTAGAAGGTGGGGCTACTGTGTGTGCAAGGGAGGATCAAATAGGAACACAGGCCTTGGGAAGGCTCTGGAGGCTGAATGAGAAAATCTGGGAGATGGCAGGTAGCCATGTGGTTTGCAATGTAATCTCAAGATCTCCAAATACTCAATAAATGTACTAAATCCGTGAAATGCTTGGCTTGATTGATTTTTTTTTTTTCTTTTTGAGACACAGTTTTGCTCTTGTTGCCCAGGCTGGAGGCCAATGAGGCAGAAGGTGAAAGGGTTGGATTCACAGAAACTGTAGCCCAGAGGAAATAAGGCTGGAAATTCATGGAGAGAGAGGGCAAAGAGAGAGGCCTTTGGCCAGTCCTAAGCTGTGGAATGGGGTCCAGGCCAAGTTCAACCAGATCTTCAAGGGGCCAAGGGGCGCCTTTTGCCATCTGGGTTATAGAGGTATTGGCAGCTAAGGATCAAAAAGCTGGGATGCGGCCAGGCACGGTGGCTCACGCCTGTAATTCCAACACTTTGGGAGGCTGAGGCCAGTGGATCACGAGGTCAGGAGTTCAAGACCAGCCTGGCCAAGATGGTGAAACCCCATCTCTACTAAAAATACAAAAAAATTAGCCAGGCATGGTGGCACGCACCTGTAATCCCAGCTACTCCAGAGGCTGAGGCAGAGAATTGCTTAAACCTGGAGGGGCGGAGGTTGCAGTGAGCCAAGATCGTGCCACTGCACTCCAGCCTGGGTGACAGAGCGAGACTCTGTCTCAGAAAAAAAAAAAAAAAAGCTGGGATGCTGCCCAGGAGACAATAGACTGATCGCCTGTTCCCTCAATAAAAACATGAAAGCCTGTTCCCATCTATCTCCAGTTAAGCCTCATAGCAACACTGGGAGGAGGAGCCTACCCCCTTGTCACTCTGTACTCTGACTATGCTAGACTACCTGTAGGTCCCAGGACACCATCACACTTTTTGCCTCTGGGCCTTTGCATATGCTGTTCCTGCACTGAAAAATACCTTTTCCCTGGAGAACTCCTAAGAATTATTTAAGATGCAGTTCAGCCATCACTTTCTTCAGAAGCCTTTCCTGATCTTCCAGCCTAGGTAGCAGTTGCCTCTGGGCTCCCACAATTTCCTGCCCCTCCCTTTCTCAAAGGACTAATCACAGGTCTGAAAGCAATAGAAGTGGTCTCCAAAGCTGAGTGCACGACATAATCATAATCATACTAGGGTTGCAAAGAAACTGTTATACCTTCTATTTTTTTTTTAAATCTCACTTTATTCTGAAGCTAGACTGTCTGCTTTTCTAGCCATGTGCCTTTAGCGTGTTATTTAACCTCTCTACCATAGTTTCCTTTTCTGTAATATGGGATAGTATTAGACTCTCCCTCAAAGGGTTTTGGATGTATTAAATGAGTTAATACATATAAAACACTGAGAGCGGGACCTAATAATGCATTGCAAATGTTCAAGGAAAGTTAGCTAATACATCATTTATACATAAATAAATACACATATGTTGGGAGTGTGTGCTCAACTTGAAAACTCAAAAAGGCTTCACTCGTAGGAGCACTCTATTGGGAAAGTTTAGAGATCAGGCCCTGGGATGAGAGACAAGGTTTGCTTCATCTCTGTATCTTTAGAGCCTAGTGTCTGCCCAAATCAGAGAGAATGCTGCTAGACAAATGCAGACAGAATGCTTGCAAACCAAATCCTGATGGGTGCTGAACCAGAGAGAACCTGGAACAGGTTCAGGCTCTGTTGCTTATTTTTACATGGCATTAAAGGGCACTTGGCCTCTTGGGGCCTTCCTTAGTTTTCCTCTTCTGTAGAATGCCAGACTTTAATTAGACAAAGGCTAAGGGAAACCACAGAATAATTCGAGGCTGGATTTACGGCGAGGCGCGCCCTCTTGTGTCCTAATGGTGTCCTCTCCTCTCTCCGCACACTTGACTCTCTTCTTTCCCTTAGGGCAGATGATGCTGAAGTGGACACGTCCTCACCTGACCCTGCAAAGCTGCCTCCCCAGCTTCAGATCCTGACACTCTCTCAAATGTTTCCTGTTCCCTTGGCACCCCACACTGTTGCACTATCCCTCCCCATCTCAAACCCTCTTACTTCCATATACGGTCTCTTCCTCATGCAGTGTAGGACCTTTGGAGTCACATGCCCACGGGGTGACAAATCCCAGCCTTGGTTCTTATTGGCTCTGTGATCTTGAGCAGGTCACTTCATTTCTCTAAGTCTCATTCCCTCTTTGTAAAGTGGAGCAAGCAATACCAACTCATAGGGCTACTGTGAGACTTCAACACCAAGGGGTATTTACATGTTGTTATTATGTTTACTGAGTAAAATCACATGAGTTATTACTACAAATAAGTTGGAACATGTTTCACAGAGAAGGAATTTAAACTGGGTCATTAAAACTAAGAATTCTCCTATTTTAATACTAGCCAACATGCATTGAGCCCTTACCGGATGCTAGGTATTGTCAATTTTCCCTAAGCCGCATAACCATTGATAATAAAAATAATAGCTAATGATTAAGTATTTTATTGTATTTTCTATTTTTTAAAATAGAGACGAGGTCTCACTATGCTGCCCACGCTGGTCTCGAACTCCTGGACTCAAGCGATCTTTCCGCCTCAGCCTCCCAGAGTGCTGGGATTACAGGCATAAGCCACCGTGCCTGGACTAGCTAATGATTATTAAACACTTTCTGTGTATCAGACATGTGTCACGCTCTTTACATACCTTCTCCCATTTATTCCTCTCAACAACCCTCTCAGGAAGAGGCAAGCATTATCATTCCCATTTTATAGATGGGAAAATGGAGGCACAAAGAAGCTAAGTAATTTGCCCAAGGTTTCACAACTAGCAAGTGGTAAGACCTGCATCCTTCATTTGAAAGTAAGAACTTTCAGACACAAGCAGCTTGACTTCAGAGACTTTTACCTAAATCATCTCATTTAACCTTCACAACACCCTGTGATGTAAATTCTCTTACATTACTTGCATTTTATAGAAGAAAATTCCAAAGACAAAATAGATGCAGTAGTTTGTTCAAGGCCATATAGCTGGGAAGTAGTTGAGCTGGGATTTGGATCCGTGTCTGACTACAAAGCCCACATTCTCAACACCATATTAGATTGTTCATGCCCCAAAGTATTCACAGTGGTACAGAGCAAACGCATTTATATGAGGATTATTCTGTAATAATGATTAACATTCTTCCAACACCTACGAAGTGCCAAGCTCTGTACTAACTGATTTACATAATAATAGCTAACAATCGTTGTGCATTATTAGGAGCCAGGCCCTGAGCTAATCGTTTTAGGTGTATTATCTCATTGAAGGTTCACAAAACTCTGTGACATGGATGTCATTACTACCCTCATTTTAAGGGTGAAGAGAACGAGGTTCAGAATTCTTCCAAAGGCACACAGCTTAGCTGTAAGCTGGAAATTGAAGCTACAACTGTCTAGTTCTCTCCTGCCTATCGGGCTGGTCACCTCTAGTCACTCTCTCTTCTTATTATTCTGTCTGCTTTGATCTCTCGGGGTCTGAAGCTCTCACTTCGACTGCTCAGTAGAACCCGGCCCCCTTCTGCTCGAGTGTCCTCCCATTGGGCAGTGCTGTTATGCGGGAGCCTATGGAAAAGGCCAGGATCGCAACAGATCCCGCCCCCATGTGTCGCGCCCATTCCGACTTGTTCCAGTGCCAGGGTCCGTGAGAAGATGACATATCTATTGGCTGAAGACATCTGAAAGGCAGCAAACGGAGGGGGCCGCCCACCGGCGCTCGCGCGGTTTCTTCTGGGAATTGTGGTCTCAGACGTTCCATTCCCGGGGTGGCGCCGCTCGGACTCCGCGTCCCAGCATTCCCTGCACCAGCCCGGGAGCACTTCCGCCCTGTTGTGAAGTGGGTGTCTCGGTGGGTGAGTCCGGGTGGCGGGGCGGGGGCAGCTGAGACGCAGGCTCTGGGCTGGAGACTTAGGAGGTGGTGGTGACACAGGGGACTGGGGAAGGTGCGAGTGGAGAAAGAAGCTTATATGTGGGGGTGGAGGGTGAGGGACGGTCAGAGGATGTAGCGGCCGGAGATGGGAAGGGTCATACAGGGGTCGGGGATGAGGAGGCGATAGAGGGCCCTAGGAATGAGGGCCTTAGAAAGGTCTGAAGGTGAGGGGGTTGAGGGAGGTTTTGGAGGTGGGAGAGCCATAGAAAGGTCTGGAGACCACAGAGGAAAGGATAGAGGGTCTGGGGCCCTGGCAAGAAGTGAAGAGGGCCTGAGCTTGAAGCCTGACCTTAAAAATAGTGTTTCAATCTCAACCTTCCCGTCTAGAACAAGCATATCTAATTTGTTACTTCCCTAATGATTGTTACCTCTGGAACCCAGTGGATGGGACTGGCTATTGTGTTCTGCCCCAAACCTGCACTTCTTTCCCTATGCCTTATGGAAGTCAGTGGCACCATCATCCCATTTACCTACCTACCTACCTACCTACTTACTCTCTGATTCCTCTTGCATTCTTCCACGTCCAAGGATCTTCCGATCTTTCAATTTCTTTAATTTAGTTTCAGTCGGCCTCTTTCTTGTAGGATTTTTGCAGAAGCCTTTTCAGTTTCCCAGCATGAACACACACATTGCACCTAGTGTTATCTGTTTAACCTACAAATCTGATTATGCCTTCTGCTTGAAAACCTTCATTGGCTCCCATAACCTGTAAAGTCCAAACACATTGTCCTTCATAAACTCCTTTTGCAGCCTAATCTTCATGCACCTCACACTCCAAGGCTGTCAAGATTTTCCTCATTTCCTGGGTAGGCCATTTGGTTTTCTGTCATTATAAATGCTGTTCTCTCAGCTTAGAATATTCTCTCTGGTCCCTCACCTTCTTTGCCAAGAGAACTACTTTAACTTAAAAAAAAAAAATCAACTCTTACTTTGCTCAATTTCCTTAAGCAAATTAAGTCACCCCCAACCCTCAGCTTCCATAAATTCTCCTATTACCACATTTGATCATAATTATCTGTGACTTGTGTGTCTCTTCCACTAGACTGTGAACATCTCCAGGACAGGAACAGTGTCTCAGTCACCTCTGTTTCCCCGTTGCCCAGTCTAGAGCAGTAAACACTTGATGTAAAGCAGTAAATACTTGATGTATGTGTGAATGAAGACCATGCAGGTTAAGCTTTGCTATGCCAGCTTTGAAGACTTCTATTTCCAGTGGATTTCCAGGGCAGGAGCTTTAGTCTTCCCCTGCCTGTCAGGGCTATCTGCTGGAAGCTGAAGCTGATTCATTGCCAATGGGAGTTTAAGCCAGGAGTGACAAATACATGGAATGTGTGCTGCCAGTGCCCCTTCCTGTGTCCCTGGCAGTCATGGCTAATTGGTTGGTTCACAGCACATATTCACACAGTACTCAGAGCCCTCAGCACACTACTCTAGGCAGCCACTTCCAGTTGATTGAAGTTTCTGCTTTAAATGAAACCTATTTGCTCTCCCTAACTTAAGCCCTTATGTGTGAGGTCAGGTCAGCCTGCTTTAAGCCATAGCTTGGACTGTCAGCCAGATGGGCCTGACAGCCTTTGAGAGTTCCCAGTTTTTTCTCTTTGGAGGTCGAAGACCAGTCTTGGCCTTTCCCATGGAACTGGGGAGCATCTTCTCTTCCCTTTTCACTGAGTGGGCTCCTCATGACACATTCATACTTATTACCCTAGGAGTCAAGATGCCCCTCAGCTTCCCTGTGTTTGTAAAGAGATCTTGATTTTGATGGCAGTCAGCACTTATCCCTCATGACCTGGGAGCCTCTGTACTCTTTCTAGGTCTTTGTGGATATTGAAAGAGAGTTTTGAGATCACTTAGCTGAAGCTAAGTGGCAAAGCGACAGCCCATGCTGAATGAAGTCCACCATCATGCTTTATTTAATCTCATAGTGTGTGAAGCAATTTTGAGTTGCTTGCCAACATTTAAAAATCTAGAGTGCTAGCTTCTTTTGGAAAAACTAGCAGGCCTAGGAATATTCTGGGCATATTTTCCCCTGGCACTCTATAGTTGGCTGTAGTGCCCACCCAGTTCACTTCAGTCATTGACTCATTTACATTGTTAGGTCCTTATACCCATTTAAACTTGTAGCCACTGACTCTAGTTTCCTTCCCCCTTGCTCTACCCCGTCATACTAATTAAGGAACCTAGGGCAACTGGTGAGTAGGATCAGCTGTAAGCTGCGGCCTAGCTAGGCAGCCACAGGGGCTACATGACTTGTCCAAAGTAACACAGCTGATTAGTGGCAGGAGTGGAATTAGAACCCCAGTCTGCTCACACCTGCCTTAATGTTCTTTCCACTCTCATCTTAGGAGTTTGGATGGCTAGCACACATAGAGGAGGCTATAGGACGTGGTTAAGAAAAATGATTGGAGAAAAGGGATCTGGGCTTAGACCCTAACTCTGCCACTTGCTAGTTGTGTAACCTTAAGTGACTCTTCATAAACAGTCAGTTTCCCTTTAGATAATTGAGAATATAGTGCAGTCGTACCTTATCAGATAATTATATTCTAAGGGTGAAAATCACTTTAGCCAAAAATCACAGTTAGCTTGAAAATCCTTTGGCAAGGAGCCATTTCAGAAACTAACCTGCTGCCTTTCAATAAATAAACTAATCAGCACAGCCAGGCTTTCTTGTTTGAACATTAGATGAGAATTGGCTTGTGTTAAGGACTGTGTGATATGAAAGACACTTTACTCACCCTCAGTGGAAAGAGAGGCACGAGGGAATCAAGACCAACCTGGTGAATAGCAAAGTCCTAGGTGCCATCACCACATGCTTATTCTCGAACAGATAGTGAACGGAACTGGCTGCACTATTTAAATTATGCTGTTTCTCTCTTTCTTTCTTTTTTTTTCTTTTTCCCGATACAGGGTCTTGGTCTGTTGCCCAGGCTGGAGTGCAGTGGTGTGATCTCAGCTCACTGCAACCTCCGCCTCCTGGGTTTAAGCAATTCTCTTGCCTCAGCCTCCCAAGTAGCTGAGATTACAGGTGCGAGCCACCACACTCAGCTATTTTTTTTTGTATGTGTGTTTTTAGTAGGGATGGGGTTTCACCATGTTGATCAGGCTGGTCTTGAACTCCTGACCTTGTGATCCACCTGCCTTGGCCTCCCAAAGTGCTGGGATTACAGGTGTGAGCCACTGCACCCAGCCCTCTTTCTTTCTTTCTTATCTTTGTAGTGGAAGTTACAGGTCAGTGAAATGCAGCTCAACACCTCATGAGACTCCAGTTGCTGCCTGGAGGATTCAGTGAGATTATGAATGTGGAACACAGCGCTGTGCCTGGCACCCTGTGGGCACTCAGTCAAGGGGTACTCTTAGAAATTGCTGGTCCTAATGAGGCTTGATATTCCTGGTCATCTGGGAACCGAGGAATGCCCCGGTCCATTTTCCCTTTTTTACTTCTGTGTGAAATCAGCCAGGTGTTGGCCGACTCTGTTGGCCTCCCTCTCCCCACAATAGCCTGCTATCCATACTTCAGTCTAACTTCCTTAGACTGGAAAAGGTTATGGTGATACATGGTCCCTGGGGCTTTCCAATTTCTATTTGAAACAAACCTTTGGGACTTTCAAGTCTTTCCAGGAGAAAATACCTATTATCTGAGACTCTGAGCTTTGGGCCTGGTATGACTGCTAATTGCCTATTTTGTTGTGGTGTCCTCTTTATGCAGGAATGCAATTGTCTTTGCTTGCTTATTGACTGTCTGTCTCACTAGACTGTAATTTTCTTGAAGGTAGGGACTGTCAGTCCCAGCTACTGTTAGATCTGAAGCTTCCAAACAGGGTATAGCAGGTACTCTATAAATGATTGATGAATTACTCCTTGTGTGAGAGGGTGACAGAAATGTGTTTGAACTCATGCATCAGTAAGGTTGTGGTTCAAAAAGAAATTTCATGAAAGGTGAATTCTTTAGCTTAATATAAATTATGGATCATCCATATCCCATTAGGCTTTTGATATACTAGGTTCATTATTTTAATAAATGGTAATAAAACTTTTTAATGGCCCTGCTATTTATCAGATACTGGGTTGAGCACTGTGGATACAGCAATGAGTAACATACAATACTGGTTCTAGTAATACAGTCTAATGGGGCTGTCAGATGTAGCAACGGGTAACTACAATAGTGTAGGATAATACCTATATTAGGGGTATGTACCAATTGCTTTGGGGATATAGGATTAGGGAGGCAATTCTTGGAGAGCAGGACATGAAAAGGGCATGTCAAGGAACTCCTATCAAAGGAGGTGACATTTGAGCTGGTAGTTGAAGGATGAGTAGGAAGTTGCCAGGTAGCCATGAGTGGTGCTTTAGGCCTCTTCCTAAGTATATGGAGGCCTTTAGTTTTTATACTTTATACTTTAATTTTTATGACCCTTGCCTTGTTTCTCTTCAGTCCAGTCAGATTGCCCAAAATGAAAAATACCACCATCTCTCCATTCTCAATTCAGTTGTGTCGTTCCTACTTGGAAGCAGCTAATGATCTCCTTTGAGTGGGCATTTTTTTAATGTCACCCAGACTTGTTGGGACAACACAGTGAGCTCATTTTTTCAGATAACCCAGCATGGGCGCCATCAGAGAGGCTGTAATCTCCTTGGGGACAACATAGATACACACATCTTTCTCATATAGTGTGTCATACAGTGTAGAAAGCAGTAAGTGTCACAGAAACATGGAAATAAAAGAGAAAGGAATTCCTTTTGGCATAAGCAGGACGGTCATTTATTTTTTATCTAGTGTGCACAGAAAGGGATTAATGGTAATCCTTGCTTAATCATACACCATCATCATTAGTCGATCATTCATGACTTTATTATTTATGGAGTACTCCCTATATGTGCCGAGCACTGTGCTAGGTCTCTTGGGAAGCTAATGATCTAGTGGGTAAGAAAATTACAGTAAAGGATGATCAGGGCTATGGTAGAGAAAATGTAAGATGCTATGGGAGCTTGTGGTCAAGGACTGAATCTTGTTTCAGGTTGCAGGGAAGGCCTCATGGAAAAAGTGCAATTTAAGCTGAGACCTTGCTAGCCGAAGGAAGGTAGGAGACCATTCCCAAAGGGGACCTTCCCAAAGAGGGGAAGGTTCAGAGGGCAGCTTGGTGTAAGATCTGAAAGCTGTGCTTCTGGAGCACCATGACTAGTGGACCATGGTAAAGAGATGAGTTGGAGACTTGGGTAAGGCTTGCGCTTTAAAACCTGAGGGAAATGGGAGATCACTGGAGGGTGTTTAGCAGGGAGGTGGTGTAGTCAGGCTTTGATCTAGTTTGGTTGCTGTGCCAAGAATAGAGCAGAGGTTGGGGTGAGGTGAGTGGAGGCAGGGATGTGTTAGGAGACTGATCAGGTGGAAGACATGATTCTCTCCACTGAAGTGGTAGCATTGGAGATGGAGATGCCAAGTGGACACAGCATGGTGATTAATTGATTTGGGGGATCTTAGAGAATGAGGATGACCAGGTTTCTGGTGTGAAGAACTTGATGGCAGTGCCTTCACTGAAGGGGGAGCTTCAGAAGGCAGACATGATTGCAGGAGAAAATAACAAATCCAGTTTTTGACTCATTGAGTTTAAGGTACCTAAGGGACAGTCAAGTAGAAATGTCATGAAGGGGTTTGGATTTTGGGGTCTGGAGATCTGGAAACAGGTCCTTGCTGGAGTTTCAGGAGTCATGTATAGGGATGGTGAATAATGCCAAGTGGGTGGGATGACCAGGGGATAGCATAGAGTTGTTGGATTTTGCAAGGAGAACATCCCTAGAGTAATGCTAGCCAAGCTTTAAGATTCGGGAAGAAAGGCCTTATGGAGGGGGTGACACTTCAAACCCAATTTGAGGGAAGGTTGGACTTTGGACATGTGTAAGGGGGAGGAAGTCTATACTGGGCCAGATCATGGAGGTGTGGGATGCCAGGCTAAGGTGTTCAGTCATGACCTAGAGGATTGAATACTGCGCTGTCTTCCTCCAAAGTGGGAGGCTCAAATGAGATATTAATTGGCATTTTGTGAGCACTCACTGTGTGTCAGACACTGGTCTAAGCTTTTTATATATATCGCTTATCTAATCAACCCAGCAATCAAGTAAGGTAGATGCTACTGGCTTTGGTGCCAGATTGTGGCCTTACTTCCTGACTATGGGAAAGGGGCATCTCTTAGCACCTCTGCCCCCATGCAAAGGTGACGGAAGGTATGGGGTAAGGGGGATAATGAAGCTTCTGCATTCTTTTGCTTACACTCTATCCTTTGTCTTTCTGCCTTAGAGCCTTGGGGAGCAGTGCCTTTTCTAGGAGCCTCTTGAAGGACTCACTATAGATGAAGGAAGACATTGGATGTAGACAGCACAGCTGAAGTAAGGCGTCTAGGGTAGGCAATGGCTGTAGCCCTGGAATCGCAAGCCCAGGCGTCTCTGCAGCCAGAGCCTGAAGAACTCCTGATTGTGAAACTGGAAGAGGACTCATGGGGATCAGAATCCAAACTCTGGGAGAAGGACCGCGACTCTGTCTCTGGCCCAGAGGCCTCCCGCCAGCGCTTCAGGCAGTTCCAATACAGGGATGCAGCTGGACCCCATGAGGCCTTCAGCCAGCTCTGGGCTCTCTGCTGTCGTTGGCTGAGGCCAGAGATCCGTCTCAAAGAGCAGATCCTGGAGCTGCTGGTGCTGGAGCAGTTCCTGACTATCTTGCCTAGGGAGGTCCAGACCTGGGTGCAGGCACGCCACCCTGAGAGTGGTGAGGAGGCTGTGGCCCTGGTGGAGGATTGGCACCGAGAGACCAGGACTGCAGGACAGCCGGTGAGACAGTCTCTTCCAAGGAGTGGGTCAGGCAAGGCAGTGGGGTTGTGACTAGGTTAATAATTACCAAATTCACAATAAATATAACAATAGTTATTGAGAACTGACACTTATTGACTACTACTGTCTACCAGGCAGTGTTCTAAGTGCTTTACATGTGTTAACCCACTTAGTCCTGTCAACAATTTAATGAGATAGGTACTGTTATCCTGATTTTACTAGTGAGAAAACGGAGACAGAGAAAAGATAGGTAAGTTGCCTGGGGTCTGAACAGCTGCTAGATGGTAGAGTCAGGATTTGAACTCAGGCATTCTAACTCTAAAGCTTGTATTCCTAACCACTACTCCAGACTGCCTCCCACTACCATATTCACAATATGATTAACTTGTGTTTTATACCTAACAAAACCTTTTTACATATGTGATCTCTCTGAGTGCTTATAGCAGTAATGTAGATAGACAGAAATAGTACTGTTGCCCCCATTTTATAGATTAAACTAAGAACCAAGAAGTTGGCCAGGAGTGGTGGCTCACACCTGTAATCCTAGCACTTTGGGAGGCTGAGGCAGATGGATTGCTTGAGCTCAGGAGTTCAAGACCAGCCTGGGCAACATGGCAAAACCCTGTCTCTACAAACAGTACAAATGAAACAAAACAAAATGCCAAGTGGCCCACAAAGGTCATCAGTGAGTAGACCAGAGCCTAAAGCCAAATCCTCAGGTTCCAAGGTCATTGTTCTTTCTACCGCATATCAGATGCCTCCTCTGCAAACCATGGGAATTAAAATACCTTTGAGCCATGAGGCTCAAATGAGATATTAATTGACATTTTGTGAGCACTCACTGTGTGTCAGATACTGGTCTAAGCTTTTTATATATGTCCCTCATCAACCCAGCAATCCAGTAAGGTAGGTGCTATTATCATTGCCATTTGTCAAATGGGTAAACACAGATGGAGAGGTCAGTAACTTATCTAACTTTGTATAACTATGTGATATAGCTGAGGTAAGGGAAATGAAAGTATGGATTTAACATTCGCAGTTTCAGCAATTTGCAAGTGACCACTGAAGGCCCATGATGTAATGCATAGTTTTGCTCTGACAGAAATTTTGAATCCTGCTTCAAAGCTGGTATATGTAGAACAGATCCTTTGGCTGGATCCAGAACCTTCATCTAAACATGACTGTTTTCTCCACTTGTTATAGTTAGTAATTCTTGTGATATTTTACTTACCCACATTTTGCTGGGGGAAATTACAGGTTTGGGAACATATGCCTTGCAAATGGCAGGGGTTTTCTGTACATTTAAACTGTAAAGTTCTATACAGTGTGAGATCGGGGGAGCAAAGTTTAAGAACTGTGACTTTGCTCTTTGGATTCCTTTACAAACTGATTGAAGATATAGGGGGAGTAATATATAAAGTTACAGAACTAAGTATGAGAGAGTGTGCCTTATTTTAATATACCACCCCACCCCCCTATATTATTTCTTTTAAAGAAACCAGCTATTTGTCTTAAGTGGCAGTGAAGAAACAAATGGAAGTTTCAGGGCTTCAGAGTTGGAAGATAAAGAACTTAAGACCCAGAGATGAAAATTGATTTAAATCAGGGTCTTTATGATTCTTCATCTGTAAAATGAGAGGGTTGGACTAGACCAAAGGTTCACAAATTATGGCCCTGTGAGCTGACCAAAAGTTGAACTGCTTCTAAAATTGAGAAAAAAATAAGGTAATGGAATCTTTTCTATTATGTATTTTTGTTTTTACTGTGACTTTTTTTTATTTTTAAACTTTCCTACTTGCTCCTGAGTGCTCATAAATTTCAAAACAAATGGACAAGTAGCAGCGGAGCTTGTTTTTTCAGGTGCAAATGTAGCTTGTGATCTTATATTGCAAGATATATAACTTAGTTGCATTCTTTGCAAGTAAAATTTTTCAAGTCTTAATAATGGGATGAAATATAGTTATAATATTCATGAACCAGCACCTGAAAAAGGTTGGTGCCTACAAGACTAAATGTCCCCTAAGATAGTTTCCTAAAAGGGATCTTTCAGCTCTGCTATTTTGTGATTGTTACCTTGTTTCTTCTGTCATCACCATCTTGTTGAATCCCCCTGTCCGTCAGATGCCCCCTCCATCAGGTGCACAGGGATTTTTAAAAAACAGGCTTTATTTTTTAGAGCAGTTTTAGGCTCACAGCAAAATTGAGGAGAAGATACAGAGAGTTCACATCCCTCCCCCACAAGCCTCCCTAACTATCAACATCCCTGCACCAGAGCAGTGCATTTATCACCATTGATGAACCTACATCGATACATCAGTATCATCACTCAAAGTAGCAGTTTATGTTAGGGCTCTTAATGTTACTCATTCTGTATGTTTTGACAGAATGTATAACATTAAAAACCCTATTATAAACTGTATCTACCATTATAATGACATAGTAACGTGTCTACCACTGTAGTGACATACAGAGTAGCTTCACTGCTGTAAAACCCCTCTGTGTTCTACCTGTTTATTCCTCCTTTCCCCCAACCCCTGGCAACACTGATCTTTTTACTGTCTCCATAGTTTTGCCTTTTAGAAAATGTTACATAGCTGGAATCATACAGTATATAGCCTTTTCAGATTGGCTTCTTTTGCTTAGGAGTATACATTTAAATTTCCTCCATGTCTTTTCATGGCTTGTTAGCTCATTTCTCTTTAATACCTAATAATACTCCATTGTGTGGATGTACCACAGTTTATTTATCTACTCACCCACTGAAGGACCTCTTGGTTCCATCTAAGTTTTGGCAGTTATGTATGAAGCTGCTGTAAATATTCATATGCAGGTTTTTGTGTGGACATAGTTTTCAGTTCATTTGGGTAAATACCAAAGGACATGATTGCTGGATCATATAGTAAGAGTATGTTTACCTTTGTAAGAAATTGCCAAACTGTAGTCCAAAGTGGCTGTACCATTTTGCATTTTTACTAGCAATGAATGGGAGTTCTTGTTGCCCCGCGTCCTTGCCAGCATTTGGTGTTTCGGACTTTGGCCATTCTAGTAGGTAGATAGTGGTATTGTATTGTTGTTCGAATTTGCAGTTCACTAATAACCTACCATGTTATACATGTTTTCATATGTTTACTTGCCATCTGTATATTTTCTTTGGTGAGGTGACTGTTCAAGTCTTGCCCATTTTTAAATTGGGTTGTTTGTCTTCTTACTGTTTAGTTTTAAGAGTTCTTGGTATGTTTGGGGTAACAGTCGTTTATCAGATGTGTGTTTTGCAAATATATTCTCCCAGTCTGTGGCTTGTCTTCTCATTCTCTTGACAGTATCTTTCATAGAGCAGAATTTTTTAATTTTAATGGAGTCCAACTTATCAATTATTTCTTTCATGGATTGTGCTTTTGATTTTGTGTCTAAAAAGTCATTGCTATACCTAACATTATCTCAGTTTTCTCCTATATTTTAGGAATTTTGTAGTTTTTCATTTAACATTAAGGTCTGTGATCCATTTTGAGTTGATTTTTGTGAAGGATACAAGCTTTTTTTTTTTTTCATGTGATATCCAGTTTTAGTATCATTTTTTGAAAACATTATCTTTGATTCACTGTATTACCTTTACTCCTTTGTCAAAATTCAGTCGACTGTCTTTATGTGGAACTATTTCTGGGGTCTCTATTCTGTTCCATTGATCACTTTATTCTTTTGCCAATACCACACTGTCTTGATGACTATAGCTTTATGGTAAATCTTGAAGTCAGGTGTGTCAGTCCTTTGATTTTTTTCCTTCTCCTTCAATATTGAGTTGGTTATTCCAGGTCTTTGCTTCTTCATATAAACTGCACATGGCCAGGTGCAGTGGCTCATACCTGTAATTGCAGGACTTTGAGAGGATGAAGCAGGTGGATTGCCTGAGCCCAGGAGTTTAAGAATAGCCTAGGTAACATGATGAAACCTCATTGCTACTGGAAAAAAAAAAAAAAAAAAAAAAAGCAAATGAACAACAAAGACTTTACAGTTTGTTGATATCCACAAGATAAATTTCTGTGATTTTGACTGGGTGTTGAATCTGTAGATCAAATTGGGAAAAGCTGACATCTTGACGACAGTGAGCCTTTCTATCTGTGAACATGGAATATTGTTCCATTTATTTAGTTCTTCTTTGACACCTTTCTTTGCTAGTTTTCCCCATGTAAATCTTCTACATATTTTCTTAGATTTATGCCTAAATATTTCCTTTTTTTTTTTTTTTGGAGGAGAATGTAAATGTTATTATGGCTTTAATTTCAAATTCTACTTGTTTCATTGTTGGTATAAAGGAAGGCAGTTGACTTTTGCTTATTTGCATATTTGTACCCTGCAACCTTGTTATAACTGCAAACCCTGGCATATTTCAAAATGGTTCCTTTTTCCTGCCATCTGCCATAAGCAAGAAGAGATTTTTCTCTGATATTCACTGTGAGGATCTGGTTGAACTCCTGGAGATAAAACTTATGAAAATGTACCCCTGCTCAGCGATTAAGTGCCCTGGAGTTTTTACCTCTCAGAGTTGTCCGCCCTGTCCTTCCAGCAGTTCGTCAATTACAGTTTAGGTTTTTCTCCCCTGGCACTGGTTCCCACAGGCGCTTCTGCTCCACTAAGTTGTGATTCTCTGATTCCACCTGTTTGTCTCTCCAGTTTTGGGGAGAGTGGTTTGTGGCCTCACTTCTCTGACAGATCTAAGAAGAGTTGTTGATTTTTCAGTTTGTTCAGCTTTTTACTTGTTACTGTTGAGTCTAGAGTGGCAAATTCTAGACTCTACAGATTTCTTGGAAACTAGAAGTTTGACCTACTAATTTTTTGCCTCCTGATTGTCACTTGAATCTGCTTCTTTCTGTGTCCAAAATTACTATCCATGGAATCAGAGTCTTTACTTAGGGATGGTAATAGTTGGAGGAACTGGGGTTGAGAGTAAAGATTGTTGTTGAATTTAGTCACACAGTTCCTCTATAGATTATAATGATAACAAAGTGAATTTTTTTTTTAACATGACCATATAAGAAGGTTGATAAGCAGATATTTTCTCCCTGTGAAGTCACACAGGACACTGGTGGATCTTCTTATTTGGAATGGCCCTTGATGCTCATGGCCCATTCCTATATGTCTTCTCAATGGTAAAAATCCTTCTCTGTGAGTGGATATGGATTTTCAGGCCAACCAAAAAAGTTTTACAGCTAAGTTTGGCAAACTCAGTAAGTTAATGAAGATAGTTGTTATTATTTTGGTTCAAAAAAATAAGACTCAGAGCAGTATATCTAGTCATAAGTTTTTGTATACAAAAGAGGGAAGCTAAGAATACATATTTACATTTGCTTGTATGTAGAAAGAAACTGTAAAAGAATGAAGAATATGGGTTTCCTGTGATGAGAAGAGGGGAAAAGAACAGGATCGACGGGATGGAGATGGATGGGGGTGGGGCATTTTCACTGAATATACCCCTGTATGTATTTTCTGTTTTTAAACCATGTGAGTCTATTATCTATTGAAAAAAAATTGAAATACATTTTTAAAAGTTAGGTGTTTTTATACTACAAGGCTACAGTAACCAAAACAGCATGATACTGGTACCAAACCAGAGATATAGACCAATGGAACAGAACAGAGTCCTCAGAAATAATACTACACATCTACAGCCATCTGATCTTTGACAAACCTGAGAGAAACAAGAAATGGGGAAAGGATTCCCTATTTAATAAATGGTGCTGGGAAAATTGGCTAGCCATAAGTAGAAAGCTGAAACTGGATCCTTTCCTTACTCCTTATATGAAGATTAATTCAAGATGGATTAGAGACTTAAATGTTAGACCTAATACCATAAAAACCCTAGAAGAAAACCTAGGTAGTACCATTCAGGACATAGGCGTGGGCAAGGACTTCATGTCTAAAACACCAAAAGCAACGGCAGCAAAAGCCAAAATTGACAAATGGGATCTAATTAAACTGAAGAGCTTCTGCACAGCAAAAGAAACTACCATCAGAGTGAACAAGCAACCTACAGAATGGGAGAAAATTTTTGCAATCTACTCATCTGACAAAGGGCTAATATCCAGAATCTACAAAGAACTCAAACAAATATACAAGAAAAAAAAACCCCATCAAAAAGTGGGCAAAGGATATGAACAGACATTTCTCAAAAGAAGACATTCATATAGCCAACAGACACATGAAAAAATGCTCATCATCACTCGCCATCAGAGAAATGCAAATCAAAACCACAATGAGATACCACCTCACACCAGTTAGAATGGCAATCATTAAAAAGTCAGGAAACAACAGGTGTTGGGGAGGATGTGGAGAAATAGGATCACTTTTACACTGTTGGTGGGATTGTAAACTAGTTCAACCATTATGGAAAACAGTATGGCAATTCCTCAAGGATCTAGAACTAGATGTACCATATGACCCAGCCATCCCACTACTGGGTATATGCCCAAAGGATTATAAATCATGCTGCTATAAAGACACATGCACACGTATGTTTATTGCAGCACTATTCACAATAGCAAAGACTTGGAATCAACCCAAATGTCCTTCTGTGACAGACTGGATTAAGAAAATGTGGCACATATACACCATGGAATACTATGCAGCCATAAAAAAGGATGAGTTTGTGTCCTTTGTAGGGACATGGATGCAGCTGGAAACCATCATTCTTAGCAAACTATCACAAGAACAGAAAACCAAACACCGTATGTTCTCACTCATAGGTGGGAACTGAACAATGAGATCACTTGGACTCGGGAAGGGGAACATCACACACCGGGGCCTACCATGGGGAGGGGGGAGGGGGGAGGGATTGCATTGGGAGTTTTACCTGATATAAATGATGAATTGATGGGTGCTGACGAGTTGATGGGTACAGCACACCAACATGGCACAAGTATACATGTAACAAACCTGCACGTTATGCACATGTACCCTAGAACTTAAAGTATAATAATAATAAAAAAAAAGTTAGATGTTTTTATAAAGTATTGAGATTGTTATATTGTTGAGGTTTTACAGCCAGGATAATACCTTGACCTCTCTACCTCTGAACTTGGAACCAGCTGAGAAATAGAGATAAGAAATTAGCTGTATGATTGATGAAGTTGACTGGGTAATGTTATTTTAGTTGATTATTCCCTTTTGTTTTAAATATCTTCTCCATATCTCTGAGTACCTTTTTTTTTTTTTGCCTGAAATCCACCATTGAAATGAAAATTGCCACTTCCTTTTTCCTTTTGAGTTAGAGTGCCTTGTCTTTTGCGTGTCCTTCTAGTTTAAGATTAACAACACGTACTTTTTTTTTTTTTTTTTTTTTTTTTTTTA